>NC_133622.1:6810477-7037977 GCF_048593235.1 Sminthopsis crassicaudata
GACTCAGTTTCCTCTCTCCAAAGTGAGGATAATGATACTTTTACTATTTATATTACAGGGTCAAAGTGGTTGAGAATACGTAGTCTGGGTACTTCTCACCTCTGGAGTCACACAAAAGAAGAGTTCTGATAGAAGAGTATTTTATACGAAGTAATTTAAGTTCCATGTGAACCTTCCTGGACAAAACACTTAATTTCTAAGACTAAGTCTAAAAAAGACTCCACTAAGCTGTGGAGAAGCTGTCAACCAACACTGAGAGCAAATTTCCTCCTCCGGGTGTTCGCTACACCAATAAAATCACAGATCTGTTCTTTAGTCATATAAATTAACCCATCTAGTTTGTTGCAACACACAAACACACCCCTCGGGCAAAACAGAATCTCCAAATTGGGTCAGAACTACATATTCAGGTAAAAAGACAGAAAGAGTCAAATATTTCATCTGAATTGGAAAAAAAAAATCCTAAATTAATGGAAACCCTTCCCTCCTTCCCGCAAAGTATTTTAGAAACAATGTGCCTTTGTGTAGGGATGGATTCAGGCTGCTGTGGACAGTTCTGAGGTTCCTACTGAAATATCCACATCATTACTATTAGCTGCCCACACTCTTGTTTATCCTGTCTAGAAATCCTTGGCTTTGCCGGTGTCCAGTATTGTTTCCTTTGGTCATGATCCTCTCCAGGCTTTCCTGGCAAATCTTCCTCTCCTCGGGGTACAACCTCGCACCCATCGTGGCCATCTTCCTCCTTTCTCCTGGAGAAATCACCATGTGCCAGGAGAAGAGTCTCATGAGGAAGGCGCTGAGCTCCCCCCTCACATCTGCCTCTCGTACCCCTCCTTAACCGCGTCATGCTAGCCACGAAACTAAGCCTGGGAGCACTTTGGAACCTTGAAAATTTCCCGTGAATATGAATTATTGTTTCCGTTTGTCTTGTAATGGATTAAGTATTGCCAAGTATCATTGGATTCAGACACAACCACAACCCAAGAGCAAGGAAATGCTCAGGAAGGGCCAAAGACATAGCGGTCACTGATCTTGTAACAAAGAAGTCATCAGGCTTATAGGCCAACCCACGGGACTTCTCCAGAACACACGCTCGAAGAACTTCCACAGACACAGGAGGAGATCCACCCAGAAACACGAGACTGCCCAAACAGGGGGTCTAGCCTAGACTCCTAGCCATCACGATCAATCACTCCTTAGCGCCACAACCCCCACACTTTCCCAGTCAATCAGCTCAGCTGGAGCAGTAGAAAGGAACTAAACCACCAGCAGCCGCTCGGTTCTCCTTTTCTTTCCTTACCCACAGCCTTGTTGTATGTATGGAAACAAAGAGTGAAAGACAGACTGACGTCTTCTTTGCATCATTGACAAAGTTCCTGTCTTACCCCATCCACAGATGAGTGAGTGCAGAGAAATGTAAGAAAGCATCATCTTTGTCCTCAGGGAGTTTGCATTCTATCTGGGACGAGATCAATAAACATGAAAAGGGGGGATGCTGTAGGTGCCAAGTTTAGTGGGATGTAAATGATAGAAAGGATCAATAATTCTATGTGAGTCTGTCAACACCTCCCATAAAGAAAGTAGTATATTTGAATATTATCCCCATTTTATAGATGAAAAAACTGAGCCTCCAAGACTTAAAATAACTAACTCAAGTTTACAACATCAGGAAATATTTAGAACTAGAATTTGAATTTCTATCTTCCAGAGCAAATATATATATATATATATGATATATAATAAATATATGTTTATATTGATATGTATGTATGTATATATATAGATATAGATAGATATAGATAGATAGATAGATAGATAGATAGATCTATGGATCTATAGATATATATCTTCTTTGGCACTTCCCATGCACCACACTACCTCTCTAAAAACTACCCTGATTTGGCTTAGGAAGATAGAGAGAGGCTAAGGAACTCATCCATCCACCCTCCTGCCTACCTTGGACAGTAGCATCTGCCTCTCCAGGACCGACCCTTCGTGGCTCATTGATCCCACACAGGCAAACACAGTCCACTCCACGCAGCCTTTCTTACACCTCAGCCTTGTGTTTGACCCTTTCTTTGGAAATCCCAGATTCCCAGAATAAGCCCCCATTACCCAGATCCCTTGAGTGTAACTGGAAAAGCCATGGGGAAAGCTGATCTGAGAGCCTTGCTCTACTGACAGAAAAGCTAACTCCAGCCATACATTCAGTCAACTAAACATCTTGGATTGTTTTGTATCTCTGTGTGAGCAAGATGTGTGTGTGTGTGTGTGTGTGTGTGTGTGTGTGTGTGTGTGTATGTGTGTGCATGTGTGTGTGTGTGTGTGTGTGTACGTGTGAGCGCGCGCATTTGTGAAAACATTTGAGCTTTGGAAAAAACCAGTCCCCCCCCCCCCGCCAAGTATTTTCCCTATTAATTTCTAAGTCTGTGTGTGTTTTAAAGGAAATTTAATCCATATGTTTCTGATGTACTTCTTCCTAATACATCCAAATGTTTCGTAATATTTGTTTGCCATCCAAAGTTTGGGAGCCTGGTTTACAGTCTTAAGCTTTTCCCTTGGAAACAGGAAGCCCATATTCTTTTTTCAGAAGTAAACAGATCAGTAAGCCCGCTGAAGGATGATTATAGTTTGGAGCAAAACTCAAGAATCATGAGAAGAAACTGGAGGGAACAGGGGGAGGGGAAGGGGACAATTAGAAGCATAAAGACTTATCACTGGAAGGAACTTCAGAAATCATCCTGTCTAATGCTCTTCTTTTATGGATGAGTAAACTGAGGTTACTTCTCCAAGTTGGCACAGGTTGTGTGCGACACAAAACCAAACTACCAAAATGCAAATAGAAAGCCCCACAGACAGCACTCAACCCAAATCAAGCGCCCAAATCAAATGATAATGACCATGCTTAATCCTGAAGGAGAGATAGGAGGCTGCAGTTCTTCCTTTTTGGGGAAGGGGACAATGGGTGTGGAACATCACCCATACTGCTGGCCTTGAGTAATGTGTGCTTAGTTCTGATGAACTCTCCTCCCTCGTCCCTTTTCTTTTTATTCCTGTTATACCTCTGGGGTAGGAGGGAGATGTATTAGAAAGTTAAGAAGATATAAGAAACAAAAGATATCACGAAAATCCAAAGTATTCCAACCCAGGTTTCCTGACTCCGAATTAAGTGTTATTTTTATTGCTCTATGAACCCCCACTCATGAAACTCCTTTGTCGCTCAACATCTGCTCCATGAAGCTTTCCGACGACATCTGAATCCGCTTCTGGCCGCTCGCTCAATGTTGATGAGTGCAAGGGGCAAAAATCAACGAACAGATAAAGTGACTTAGCAAGAGTCCCACAGTCAGTAAGCAGGTCAGGGACAGGACTCGAATCCGGGTTTTCATGACTTAGAGAGCAGCTCTCTCCGCGTGTAGTCACGCAGCTTCCCCCCTTCTAGCCACACCGGGAAGGCTGCCCTGACGTGATGAGCGGACGCCAGGCTTTCCTCCTTGGTTTGCTCCCTCTCTGAAATCCCTTCCGTGATACCTCATAGCTATTTGCATGGGAACAAATCACTTCCTATTCTAAGCCTCAGTTTTCTTGCCTATAAAATAGGTATAAAACCACTTGAACTGAGCTGTTATTTCAAAAATTTCTGGTAAAACATTAAACATCATATTCAAGATTTTTATTCAGAGGGTAGCAGCTAACACCCAGCATTTTAATATTATCAATGTGCTTTGTATATTATTTGATCTTCACAACAATCATGTGGTGTAGGTGCTATTACCTTGGTTTTATAGATGGGGAAACTGAGGCTCATAGATGGAAATTAACTTGCCCATAGTCACACAGACAATAGGTAGCAGAGGTTTGTAAGTCCAGTCCTCTGGCCGTTATTCACTGCTTCCTTTTACAGCATTATCATGTCTTATTTGTATTGGAATCCTTTATAAGTGTACATTTGTGTGTATCACATTCCCTAGAAGACTATCAGTTTCATGAAATAAGATTACACATGTTACACCTCCTCTAGCACCAAGCTTTGTGGTACTTAATTCATATTTTCCAAATTGAACTTATTAGAACGGAATCCAAGAATATTTTTTGTTAGGATTACTAGGCAGACTGCTCTCCAGGCCCAATGTTGCCTCTTTTAACCTCCCAGAGAATGGGCGTGGGATAATGCAAGGGCTTCTGGGAAGAACCACTTCAACCAATGAGCTTGCTCCTTCTAGGATTCCTAAGGTGTAAACTCCCTTTGCAAGTCTGAGCCAGAGAACTGTCAAGTCAACCTGAGTTCTCACCTTGTCACTGTCCAGACAACCTGAGTTCTCACCTAGTAATCCTAACATCCTAACCTTCTTTTATTAAATGGGAAAAACCAAGGTCAGCCATTTCCTCCCAGTTAAGCTTTGAACGTTGTTTGTAAATCTCAGAATATCATCTTTCTCCTTTGCTGCTTCTCCTCTGTAGATGACCGATGATCTCGTGTCAATATTTTCTAGATGGAGGTGTCCCAAATCCCTGTTCTTGAGTTCTCCATATGCCAAATTCGACGATGCCCCTGCCAGCTTGACCAAATTTCTGAAGAGTAATGCAGAGGAATTGGGTGCATTCTAAGAATATCAGGAACAATAAAAATCAGGCAAGTCCTCATTAAGAAATGGAAATACCACAGAAACACATAATTATGCTTAATTGTATGTTCTGTGGAATCCCCATTACTTGTAAATATTTTTACACTGAATATCCCCTCATGTAGATGGAAATTCACAATCAATGAGTCTACATTAGTGACTCATGTATTTACCATCATCCTATGTATTCTCACCTATTCCAGCCCTCTATACTCACCAGAACTCTATGGGGAAGACTGTCCTAGGTCCAAACTAACGATAGAGGGTCTTTCTCCTCTTGTTACACTTCTCTGATCATAGAAAATCTACCCTCCAAATCTTGAATTCTCCCACAGCTGTAAGTATGACTGATGTGACATACAGGGGAAAGTGTGCAATAACCTAACTCGTGACTTGAGAGAGGTTAGGAGGGCCCCAGTTTCTTTTTCAGAAATTGTGCCTAAAATTCTGTCTGGCCATTAGCCATTCATCAACATTTTAGTTAAAACTTCTCCAAGGGTTTTTTTTTTAAGTTCTCAAGCCCTTTTCTTCACACATACACAGTCTTTTCCTTTCCTCTTTCTCCCCTTTTTTTGGTGGAGCTCTTTTTACTCTTGGAACACCTTAAAATAAAAGACATCATCAGATGTATTTCTTTCCTGTGACAGAAGAAATCCAAACAGCATGATCTTATAAGATAATCAAAGATGGACAAGTATTTGTAGAAGTCAGGGTAATCTGGGAAATTGAAGAAATCCGAATGGGACCATTGTTTGCCCTAGAACAATAGAGAGACATATAGGGGTGGAGCTGAATATCTGGTCCTTGCTCCCACCATTTATATGATCGCAACTGGGCCCATAAACTTCCAATCAAACATGTTTCTTGAGAGTAGGGATTATTTTTATCTTTGTGTCCCCAGTATCTAGCTCAGGTCCTTGTTCATGGTTGGCATATCATGGTTTGATCATGAATAATTCATAATTCTATACATCTCACATTCTATAAATATACAATTCAAAAATTCTATAATGGCGGCTTTTGATAAGTATAATTGTCCCTGCTTATGACACTGTCTCACTCTGTCTGGGGAGAAAGCAATATTTCCATTCAGCATTCCACTCTTTTCAGATATAATAGGGACTAAGAGTTGATCTCTCATGCATGACTTCTTCTTTTGAGCATGAAATGTTGGATTAAGGAGCTCCCTTATAAAAATGGACTACACTGATTCCTCCCCAATGTAGATTTGCAGCATTATTTGATCAGTCTCTAAATAGGGGAGGTGGGTGGTGGTGGAGAAAAATAGCCTCCTCTCAGTTGCCAACATGGGGGAGAGGATTTCCTAGTTTGTGGATTTAATAGGCGCTATTTTGAATACTAAGCTGTGCTGCTTTCAGTTATCCATTCTGCTTTGGGGAGGCTTTTTTTAGATTCTGTATATGTGTGCAGAAAACAAATTCAGTTGGGCATTATCTTACCCCAAAGCAGAATTAGAAAGGAAAATATCTGATAAAGAAGAAAATCAGCTCATTCTAAATCCAAATAAAAAATGCACTTGGCTGAAGAACTGTGTAGACTTTGAACTATGTACCTTTTATCTCTCTGAGGTGCTAAAATTAGCTTCTTAAGGGCTCCCTTTCAGCCTCAGCATTCTCCGGGTGTGTGGCAGACACACTTACTTTGTTGGAAACAAAAGACACCATTATTTGGGGGAAAAAAAATTTTTTTTGAGTGAACTGAACCTAGCAAAAACTGGTAGTGAAAGTCCCACTTACCTCCACTCGACACTTCATCCTCTAGGCATCAAGGCAGAAGGCCTGAATACAAATACTTCCTAGCTGAATGAGCCAGAGCAAGTTCCTTTTTCTGAAGCTCAGATCCCCTTCTGCAAAATAGGAATAATAATAGCTCCTACCCAGTAGTGTTCCAGAAAACATTAAACAACTAACTGTCAAAAACAAACAACCATGGAGAGGACTTACTTGAATGTTTAATCTATATTATTTCCATTTTCTCCTTCACTTTCTTAAATCTTAACAATGAACAAAACAGTAAATCAAGCCCTGATTTGTAGCAGTTACTGATTTCCAAGGTCTAAATACTCATACTGAAAAAAATTAACAATCTATTCTCCAGCATGCTCTGGTAGGGCTGTTGTGAGGATCAAATGAGATAGAATGTGTAAAGTACTATGTAAATGTGTGCTATGATAATAATAATAATAATAATAATAATAATAATAATAATAATTATAGTGAGTCAATAATAATAACAGTATTACGATTAATCATTATGCTTCCCTGAAGTAGGCTCGCTATTGCTATGGGATTTGGTTTTAGAGAGAAACATGAATGATGACTAATTCAAAAACCCTTCATTCCTTTTGACTTTGTCAAGAGCTTTATGAGTTTGTATTGACACGTTCACAACTATAGTTTACCTGATCTTCATCACATCCTTGGGTGAGCCAACATGGTTGATAGATGAACTTTGAGAAGCATGTAGAACCAGAAGTCAGAAGGGCCATGCTTCTTGCTTGAAATGAGTGGCCTTATCTAGCTTGTTGTATTTCCCTGAGCATTATTGCCTTCCCTAAAATGCTAACATGGATCTAGTTCTTTTTTAGCTCTAGAAATTTGTGAATCACTGCCTTAGATTACAAGAGAGTGAGTAGCGTTCTTAAGATCACACAGCTATTTAGAAGGGAAGATAGGACCACAGCAGATAAAATGCTGGGCCTGGAGTCAGGAAAACTTGAATTAAAATGCAGCCCGAGACCTAGCTGTGACCCAGGGCAAGATAATGCATCCTATTGCCTCCATTTCTGCATCTGTGAAATGATCTGGAGAAGGAAATGACAAACCAGTCCAGGATCTTTGCCAAGAAAATTCCAGATGGGATCATGGAGAGTTGGACACAACTGAACACAACTAACCAGCAATTTGGATGATTAGTATGAGTTGCAATGCAATAAGAATAAAGGACACGCACCAAAACACTGTGCTACTGATGAGGAGAGAGTGAAGAATCAAGGAAGGATTCACGGGGAAATGGCACTGGAGCTGGGTTGGGAAGGAAGGGAAGGTTTCAATAGGCAGAGAGGTAGAGGAAAATGCTTCCAGACCTGAGATATGAGAGCGGAAATCTGGATCAGCAAGTGTCATCAATACTGTCTGACGGCAACATGGGATGAATGTCATCGAGTCAATGCATTGCAGACATCAATCGTATAAATAAAGTCAAATGGAGAGGCAACAAAACTCTTGACAAATACAGTGGTCAGTGTTAGCTCCTTACTGCCACATCTGACCCACACAAACATTTTTTCACTTAATTGATAAATTAATTGCAAGGACTGTACTATGTGAGGAAGTTGTTTTTTTGGAAAGTGTCTATAGTGCAAAACTAAAACAAATCTATCAGCACCCAAAGAACCCTCTGAGCCAGGCACTTTCTGACTCCAAACTACAGGAATAGGTCCCTACTGATGAGCTTACTTTGCTCGACCAACCAGAGCACATCTGAGCTCAATGTAAAGGTTATTTAATCAAAGTAGCAGAATATTGCACAGATGAAGAGGCAACAGTGTAGCGAGAGCAGCTTATCCTGGGCTGCTGATGTCCTGTGCCTGAGCCCCTGGAAAGTGCTCTGTGACTAAGCAGGCTGCTGCTCTCCCTGACTGCTGCTGACATCTCCACTGAGCTGCTCTTTAGACCTAGCAGCCCTTGGGCTGCTCTTCGGCTGCACTCTGCTGTCATCTGCTGGTCTGCTACTGCCAGGTGGCTTTCTCCCCTTAGGGAAGGTTCCTATGGCCTCTTTAGCTTGTAACCCTAGGACTAGTTAACTCTTTTTGATCTTATGAGAGATAGTTATTCCAAGAATTGTTGATGAGTAAACTGAGGCTTAGAGGAATGGACTGACTTACCCAAGGTACAAGGCCCTAGATCTTGTGATTCACAAATGAGTGCTTGTCTCTCCTGCTGGTCCTGATGTCCTGGATAACTCCTTTCAGGGCCTCCTTGGATTTGTCAATCCTGGATTCTGAATCTTTTCTGACTCTCCCTTTTCCATCAAAACATCCTGTCCTGAAATTCACCATTCCATACTCATCCCAGAGAAAGTGATCTTTCTTTCCTTAAATTTTTCCTAAATTTTCCCCCTCCACCCCTTTTATATTTCTTTATTGAATGATCTCATTTTCCTGAGTATTCCAGTTATTTGTGCATTTGTTCTCCCTACTCCAATTAAATGATTAGCTTCTTGAGAACAGAGAGCAGATCCTGTATTTCTGCCATTCAAGTTTCTCCTGGTGCCCAGGACCCTAAAACATTAGTTACTACTTGGAACTAGAATCAGGTGTATAAACTTTAAGCTGGGGTAAATTGTCCAAGATAGAGAAAGAGTATGCTATTGGTGATTAGCATAGGGTTTAAATCCTACATTAGCCACTTACTTGCTGTGTATTGTTTTACTTGTAAAATGAAATTAATATTATTTGCACTATCTACCTTATAGGATTGTTATATGTGTAAACTAAGCATTGCCATATAAGCATGTGCCGTTATTATAGCATAACTAAGTGATTTGGTGGAGAGGCAGTGCTGGATCTGGATACAAATATATGAGTTGAAATCCAGCTTTAGATACTTAGTAGATGTGTGATCCTAGGTAAGTCATATAACTTCTACATATATATCAGTTTCTTCATCTGTAAAGTAAGGATAATAATAGCACCTAGCACAGAGTTGTTATGTGGATCAAGTGAGATATTTGTAAAGCACTTAGTATCGTTTTCAGTGCATAATAAGAATTATGTAAATATTAGATATTATTATTATTATTATTTTTAAAAGGTGGGCAAGTTTTTAGGATTGGAAGGTAGGTTCATAAAAGCAATCTATCAAGAAAGTACAAATCATCTATCCAACTCTTTTCTTTTTACTTATAAAGAAACTGAGCTTCCATAAAGTTACGTTAGTTGTCCAGCATTCTCCAGGTCCCGCTTGGGTCCTCTGATTCCATTGCCAATACTTCTTTCCCATAGTTGTAGAAAGGAGAGGGCCAGGCAATGAAGCTCAAGGAGAGTAGAAATTAGTGTGCTGGCGTTATCCAATGGCATTGTCAGATTCCCTTCAGTCAGCAAATCCGTGACCACGCATTCAGCCCATGGGGCTGGCCATGCAGAAAACAAGAGAAGGTAATGACATCTTGACATTGAACAATTGAAAGTCTTATTGAAAAGAAAGGACAAGTGGAAGGTAAATTATTGACCATTTGAGCTGGGAGAGATTGGAGAGATCACTTAGCCTCATTACAAAGGAGAAAATGAAGGTCATGGTATGATTTCCCTGAGGTTTTCATCAGGTCTCTGCCAACTACCAGGGAGCAGCTCTTCCCATTGTCCCATCTCTCTCCAGGGACAGTGAGCCAAAGTCACTATATAGGAGATTAAAAGGGCAGTGAAAACACCTTGTCCAATGGGAAGATGAAGCCTGAGACTGGATCTTGGACTATCATCATTAGCTCAGTGGATTTTGAATCTCACCTCTCTGAGGTTCTGCTAAAATGGTGAGGCTGGGGATGGAGTAGGGAGGATGGGATACATGATTGCCTCAAATCCTCTGATTTCTAGAATGCCATCATTGTCATTGTTTCCTGAGTGATAGATATAATCAATGGAGGCCATCAAATCAGGAAAAGGAGAGGTCTCCGTGCTCACGAGTGGTCTCTGAAGTTTCACAAAAGACAGGAATATTACCATTCTCTTTGTATAGGCAAGAAACTTGGCCCTAATGTATGGAGAGGGAGGAAAGCAATCTCCTTTCTTTTTCAATAAAATGGGGATCATAATATTTGCCACCCACCTCGCTAGGATCTGGGAAGAATTAATGAGACACAATGTATAGAAACGTCTGTAGCCCATTTCAGTTTAAGGGGGAAAAATCCTATTGTTGCCAAAGAAACAACTCTGACAATTTGATTAGGTGTGAATACTGTTAGTGGAGCAGTGTGTAAACATTGAATTTCTCATCAGAGTCATCACTCAGCTTATTAGCATAGCCTTATGCATTTTTATGGCCCATTTGGATGTGGCCATAAATATTACAAGTTTGCCCTTTTCCACAATCTCCTAGAATGTGCTGACCCAGGGACCTGGCCAGACTTCTGTGACCGAGCCAAAAGCATCGCATTTTAGGGAAAGAAATGTTAATGGGTGCATTTCCATTCTGCTCCAATGTATAGATTTTGCTTCTGGCTTATATGAGATGAATCATGGTCAGGAGAGGGAGGGAGAGGTCCTTTTAAAAAGCATAGGAGAAGTGATTGGAGGCACATGGCCAACATTTGTCAGCTTTCCTTCACTTGCCCCGAAGTCCAAATGGATCTGGGCCCTGAGTTCTCAACCAGCCAACTAAAGCTAATATTTCACACTAGAGAGGGGCTTTCGGGTTACGTGCTCTCCTTACAGTTCTGCAGTGAGGAGTGCACATGTTCTTATTCCCATTTACAGATGAGAAAACTAAAATTAACTAGGGAATCTACCTTACGAAAGTGTCATAATTGAGACTCAAATCCAGGTCTTTTTATTTGAGGGCCAGTGTCCTCTTTGTTACCAGAGTACTGGCCACTTGGTCATTTCCTAAGTGCTTTCTCCTCACGGAGGACGACGAATTCCAATGTAGCGAATTTGGGTGACACCTAAACATGGATTTAGAGAATAGTAAATGAAAAGGAATGTGAATACTAGAAAGATTAAAGTCAGAATTAAAGATCAAGCTAAAGAGGGAATGAGGAAGAGTATGAGGAAGGTTTTTCAGTCAGGAAGCTGCAGGGTTGGATTGATGAAGCTTTAGAAATCAATTGACAAGTGTTGATTCGGCTCCCATAAAGTGCCAGACCATAGAGATATGATAAATACAATAAATAAAACAACCTCTACTCACAAGGAGGCTATATTCTGAAGGGAGGAAACAAATATATCTATATGTAAAATGGGTGCATGAAGAGAATAAACACAAGTAAATACAAAGAGATCCTAAGCATCCAGTTGAAGAGGAGCATTAGCAGTTGAGTAAATCTGAAAAGGATGCACTTAGAGAGTGGACTTGGTTGTATTTTAAAGAAGGGAGAATGGTAATATTTGTTTGCAGGTTGTCTTTTCTGTTAGATTGTAAGCTCCCAGAAGGCATAGGGGAGAAGGAGAAGCAGGAGTTGACCCTGACCAAAATGACTGAAGAACAACAGTAAGAAGGAGTGAATTCTCTTTGTCTCTCTCTTGTAACCCCCACTTCTTACCACAGTACATGGCATATAATAGTGTTTAACAAATGTCTGTTGATTGATTTATTGATTCTATGATCATGAGGTAAAGTAGGAGTGAAATCTAGAAATGGAAATTATGGCTGTTACAAAGGAACAAAAAAGAGAAATGGAATATTGGTTGAGGGGAACAGAAAAAAAAAAAAGAAACAATTTGGTTTCCCCTAAATGCAGGATTTGGGGAGGGAGGAGTTGTGTTTAATGAGGCTGAAAAGATAGATAGGGCCAGGTCGCAAAGGACTTTAAAACCTAAAAGAAGAAAGTTTATATTTTACTTTAGTGTCAATAGGGAGCCATGGCAGATAGTTGAGTAGGATAGTGCCACATTATCACATACTCTTAGACTTGGCTTAGAAGAGTGACTTGAGAGGATTTGCCTAGGCTCACACAGCCAGTATACCTCAGAGATGGACTTCAAACCGTATCTTTCTGACACACAAACTGGTTCTTCATACAGTATATGGTCTACCTCTCACATGTCATTTTTCTATCTTTTTTTTCCCAAAAAGATTGTAAGAAATTTTTCAGGAAAAAAAACCTCACAGGATAAGGTGAAAATGGCTCAGGAACTAATTTGCAGTCTGCTTCAGGGATGAGCTCTCTAAGATCCTGAATAATGTAAGAATGTATAGGTTCTCACTAGACTTAGAGAGAATCAGATTAATTTTGATTTTATGGACTTGGATGTAAACTACATTCTAAGGGACATGGGAAATTGTTTCTATGCATATGTTATTCAGAGAGTTGTTGATTTCTGTGTGAGACACTTCAAGTTAAAAATACATTGGAAAAAAGAGTCACCCCATGTAGGGGAAGTGATGGAAATGCTCTTGTGCTCATTTTATCCATAAGGGGCCGTAGCTTTAGAAAGACTAAGGATGAGGAGAGGCAGCATTAGCTCAGGCACTTTGTCCCTGATCCCACAGCTAAGATATTTCGAGGCAGAAGTCCAACAAGTCCAGGTCTATTGATTAGATTTCAGAGCTTTTGATGTTTCTTAACAATTATTACCATAACTAGAGCCCAAATTCAATGCCCTGGACATAAAGTCAAGCATAAAGTATTAACATTAAAATTATTCACATTTACCGATGGGCCTTAAGGTTCATAAAAACTTTGCAACCGCCTAAAAGTGATTCTTGAATTTTGTTTAGGGGCTTCAAGGACTGTGTACTTCAGTCACCACAAAAGCCAGCTGGGATACTCGCCTTTGGACCAGACCTAATTAGATTTTTCAGTAATTAGAATCAGCAAATGTTGCTTGTGGAATGGATTATTAATTAACTTGCATGTACTTCTGATTGTCTTGTTTCAATGAACTTTGCTATTTAGACTGAGATTAGTCATGTCAAAGGTGTGTCTCTTACACCATAACAATGGCTATTGATTCTTATCCAGAAGCAAATTGAAGGTCTCCTGTGGATATTTGATTGATGGGGTTGACATTTCCGTTCCTTAAGCTCACTTAGAAGAATATGAGCTAGCCAGACACATCCTCAAAGAATATTAAAACTCTGGAGGCTGCAACTAATATTCCAGCCTGACTTCATGACTGAAGGAAGACAAGCAGGAATAAATAGTTCATGTCACGTGGAGCTGTCCAGAAGACATGGCTACTTAGTCCTTTGAAAGCCTGTGCAACTTGGCAAGACTGGGTCTGTTTCAGGATTGAAACATTCACATGGCATCTTGTCAGACCTTCTGTCCCGAGACTTATTTCTTCTGCTTTTTGCAGGAGCCAAATGTCCATCTCTTTAATCCTTATTGGTTAGCCGCTGTCCTTCTGCTGTGCTTAGATAAGCCTTGATACTTATCCCTAATTGATCCTACTTATTGCTTGATCTCCACTGGGCCATCTTTGTTGCTGTGAACTTATTGATGTACATCTTTGTACTGAGGACAAAGGCTGTCTGATTGTGTAAAAAGTCCATGCCTATTTTCCCTCACGGGTCACCTCAAGTGGGATTGCTGGTCTTTGCTGTTATTGTTATTCAGTTATTTCAGTCCCGTCCCACTCTTCCTGAGGTTCTCTTGGCAAAGAGACTGGAGTGGTCTGGCATTTCTTTCTCCAGCTCATTTACAGATGAGGAAATTGAGGCAAAGAGGGATTAAGTACCCATGGCCAGCGTCACACCGTGTCTGATGCCAGATCTGAATTCAGGAAGATCTCTTGTTTGACTTCAGACCAGAACTGCATTTACTGTGCCCCCTATCTGCCCTTGCTCAACTGTAATGGCACCTAGCTCCATCTCTCAGTCAGAGTCAATCACTCAACTAACAGGGTTCAGTACTTAAGACATTTCTCTAGCCATTGGAGGTATTAACACACACACACACACACACACCACACAAAACAAGCCCTGATCATAGAGTTTATATTCTGGAAGGGGGAGGAAAGGGAGGAGATCCAATGGTATAGCACCCTCTGTACCCTGAGGCACCTTAGAGTTTGGGAATCCTAGATAGTGAGCAATCATTCTACTTTCACTAAAAAGCTATTTAATTTGATTGGGTAAGTGATGTTTCTGGCAGTAAATTCCGTGGATCATCTAATATCTGTGAGTCCTTCGTGCATTCATTCTTGAGAAAATGGCTTCTGCATGAAATATATCCTGATCAACGGCATCCCTGACTAATGATGAGGAGAGGCAGCATTAGCTCAGGCACTTAAGTACTAGGAGGGTCTTTCCAGATAACACTGGGGGTTAATCGGGATGTTTGCTTCACTAACTTCAGTTTTAAGTGTCTTTAAGTCATGAGTCAGATCTGCTCAGGGTTCAGGCAGGGATTGATTTCATTGTCTAATTTTTATCTTTGTTTTATTTTTGTCTTTATAAATTTAGCAACTAGCACATAGTGGTGACATGTAGTAAACGATTACTAGCTGAGTGGGGTGTGAAGTGTGATTGGGGGGGGTAGCAAAATAGAATGGGATGGGTGAGTTGGCACCCATGGTCTCCCATGGGTCCCATACCAATCAGAAGCTTTCCAGGTCACAACTGACTCCCTCAGGGAAGGGGTTAGCAAGATGGACACTGTATATCAAAAACACACAGGCATCCTTCTAGATCCATTCAAACCTTCCTTGTGCTATCAACAATAACAACGACAAAGTCTCCGCCCCAGACCCATATCCCAACCTGGGGAACAGAGAAGATCCTCTTACCACCCATGCTCATTAAACTTGAAGGTTACCTACCATAGAACATTTGATGACTAATTCCCCTCCCTCTGAAGCCCTGTCCCTTTACATCTTAGTAATCATAATAGCAGACATTTATATAGTGCTTTAAAGATTTCAATAGGTGTAATTCTTCTTCCTCTCATCTTGTTTCAAAGCATCTTTCTTCCTCTCCTAATCTTGGATAATGCCATCAGTCCCTGAATATTTCCACATTCATGATATTGAAGTTCCAGAATCTGAGTTCTAATACTTCTTAATTCTAGAACCTTCACTCCATTAATTATTTCTTTTTTAGGTAGCTCGTAGCTTATTTGTCCATATTTGTTTGCCTTTTATCTCCAGATTACACAGTGAGCTCTTGGCATCCTCATAGTGAGCCCTAAATCAGTATTTATTGATTGACTGGTTTTCTTAACCCCAGTCATCCTTTGCATAAGTGCTCCTCCCACCTCAAATTTCTTCCCCTGAGAAATGGAGTCATTGGACCAAATGGTCTCTCACTTTCCTTTTAGATCAAGATCTATGACCCTACAATGTTCTTAACCTAGCAAGAGTCAGGAAAAGAATGGGAAGAGACTTGATAAACTTCCTCAGCCTCCAGACGTGTTTTCAGAATTTCTCCTTTTGGAATTGAGCTACTCTCAAGCAGGCTGACCTGCTCTTTTATCATCTACTCACAACCCTTTCAATCTCTCACATCACACAGGGTTGCATAACAATGGTGCTGACTCATGACCATCACATGTCCACTCATCAAAGATCGTCATGGGAGAGACTTATTTACATCTATTATGAATCATCTTTTCTCCTCTTCCTCTACCCCAGCACAATGGATAGAACATTGGGTTTGAATTCAGGAAGACAGTAAAAGTCCCTGTCAGGAACATGAAGAATAAGAATAACAATAACTATGTATTATATATATATACACACACACAAACACACATATATAATGTATATATGTGTTGTATATACTATATATGTGTTACATATATGTGTATACTATATATGTTATATGTGTGTATATACTATATATGTTATATATGTGTTCATATGAATGTATATATGCTACATATGTTATATGTGTGTATGCTATATGTGTTATATATGTGTATATGTAATATATGTGCATGTTATATATGTGTATGTTTAAGGGCTTGACAAATATTTCATTGGATCCCCACAATAATCCTGGAGATGGATGCTATGATCATTCTTATTTTATAATTAAGGAAATTGGCAACAAGATCGAGTGACTTGATCAAGTAAAACATAACTAATAAATGTTAAATTTAGGTCTTCCTGAATCCAAATCCAGCACTCTAGCCATTGTGCTAACCTCATAGCCCTCTTCAAAGGAAACACTATAAAAAACATTCAAAGGAAAACCATCTGTGGGGACATACCACCGATACAGGAAGAAAGAACAGTCAAAAAAATAGAGATTCTAGAACATCAAAAACACAGGTATAGACATCCCTGAATGGGACCCTGAAGAACAATTTTCTGTAGGTGACCCAGCTATTGTTTAGTGAACTGTCATGGGCAGTTCACTAGGATATATATACATACATATACATACACACACATATATGTGTGTATATAAACACATATAGGACATATATGTGTGTGTATATGTGTGTGTGTATATATATGTATGTGTATATATATATAACATATAGGACACATATATACCTAAGGCAAATAGGGTTAATTGACAATAATGCTAGTGCTAAGGATATTAAAAGCTTCTCCCATCATGCCAGTTCCAACTGGCTCTCCTCATCTTCCCTTCAAACCCCACACTCAGCTGGATGTGGCCCTTTGCAGATTATTAAGCAGAGTTTGTTCATTCACATTTTCAGAGAAGTTTTTAAAGCAAGGGTGTGGTTTCTAAAAAATGTGCTGACTGGGTTTCCAAAGGGGGGAAGAGCCCTAGAGGGTCTTTGGTGGAGCCCACTAAGCAGTGTAATCACAAACAGATGCCTGATGCTGGTGGAGCTGGCCCACTTGAAAGTCTACCCTTCCATCAAGCCACCACCCAGAGTGAGATCTTAGTGTTTTTGTTGCTTTTTTGCTTGACCCTTTGTCACTTTGGAGTATTATGTCTTCAACAGATTAAATGAGAGGGGAGAGAAAGGTTTAGGAGACAATGTGAAGCAGTGGAAAGAGTACTGATTTTAAAGTCAAGGAATCTATGTTCAAATTCCAGTTTTGAAACTTACTTAATTAGGGGACAAGTTGTTTACCTAGACCCAGTTTCTGTATCGGTAACAAAGCTATTGGAACACATAGCTCTGTGCAAGGAATCCCTTTGGTCTTCAACAACCTGCTGAGATTCATCTGTAACACAGGAACTCTTCATACAGATACAAATTGATCATCCACGTAGGCCATCTCTAAAGAGAGTCTCTTGGAGGGCATGGGAGAAATATGTTTTATTGAGAACTGTACTCTTCCAGGACTAGAACAGACCCTTGAGATCAGTCAAGAATAGAATCATAGAATTTAAAGTTGAGAAAGATGTTCGAGATCAATGGTCTAACCCCTTCCCTGTACAGTGGAGGAGCCTTCTCCCCAGAGAGACCAGACTTGCAAGATCACACAGAGGGAAGAAACCAAGAAGCACAAGATGAAGAGACAGACTACCTAGAATCAGCACTTTACTAACTCCATGGCCCTGGCAAATCAACTAACTTACCTTCAGTTTCTCCATCTGTAAAATGAGAAGACTAATACTTGTGTTATCATCTTCACAATTCTATGGGAAAAACCACCCTTGAAATGCTCTGAAAAGATGAGTTCTTGCCATTAGTGTTAGAGACAAGACAAATCCAGTTTCTCAACTCTATACCCAGTGCTTCAGAGAAAATATATCATAGAAGGCTTTAAAAATCTATAAAGAAATAAGGGGGAAGGGAAGAGCAGAGGAGGAAGCAAACGAAGGGGGAAGAAGACAGGGGACGGATCATGATGGGGGGAGGTTAAGTAAAGCAAGGAAAGTTAAGGAGCAGAATTAAAGTAGAATTAGCAGAGATAGGAAAGAAGAGATATACACAAGGAGCAGGAGTCGAATTTATTAGAAAACAAAAATTGGATTAGTAATCATTGATCTTAGACAAAGGCAAGTGTAAAGACTCAGTCAAGAGAGAAATCTGCATTACATGTCAGCTATATTAATATTGTTTTAGATGCATATGGGTAAATACATATGTGTATTTATGTGTGTGTCTATGTGGGTATTTTTGCATGTTACTGTTTTTCTCTGTGTATATAAATATATGTATATGTGTATGTGTCAATGGGTGTGTGTGAATGTTATGTATGTGTATGCATGCTTGTGTTGGGGGTTATATGGGTGTGTACATATATGTTTGTATGTATATATAAATATATCTGTGCTTAAGTATAGCCTACTTGAGGGAGGAGGGAGAATAAAAGAGGGGAAAAAAAGAGTAAAGTAAAAAAAGTATACAGTAGAGAACAAAAGAACAATCAACAAGAAAGCAAGAAAAGAAGGACATTTATGAATATAATTTCTTCTACTATGATATATCCTCTCTTGAACTGAAATTTATTGTTATTTAATTTGTATTCTCCATGATTTTCTGCTGAGCAGCAAACAATGTTCTGTTCTGTTTTGTTTTATTTTTCTTTTCTGTCTTTCTTTTTTTTTTTGATACTTTTTAAAAAAATAAACAGAACATAAAAAAATTTCTACTAAAAAAAGAAAGTTTTTTTGTTTTCTTTGTCTTTTTTTCTATTTTTTAATTTTGTATTTAGTTCAATAAATTTTTAAAAAATAATAAAAGAAAAGAAAAAGAAAAGGTTTTTTTAAAAGTAAGCTTTGGCTTTAGAAGCCAATCACAAAATAGAGAAGTCAGAAGGATTCTGCAGATTTCATGGCCAAACATATCCCCTGTACCACCAGTTACTTATATAAATTAAGTTTAATGTAGAACCAGACACAGGAACAACCATTTATGTTACATCAAATAACATGTTCTGAAATGGGGCAGCACATGTTCCTGTTATTTTTCTCTGAGACTCTTGGGTCCACTCATTTATTTTATAGTTTTGAGCCTGAAGTACTTCTCATATATACTAATGAAAATTAATACCATATGACACCATGGCAGCTCTTTCTCCACCCAGTTCCTTCAGGCCTCATAATCCCTCAAGCCCCATACTGTTTTACCTCATCCCTATCTCCTATTCACTTTACACCTCTTCTATAAACTCATCTCATGCATTTTTTTAAACTCTTGTTATTCTCCTACTACCCTGCCCGCCCTGTGTTCCCACACAGCCTATCAAATTTCTTTCTCAAGTTCCTTCTCCTCCCTCCTTTGGTGGATTTCCCAAACTCCTTTCAACCTGGATACCAAAAGAACCAAAAAAAGACTGTACCCATCCCTGAGATTCAAGGAGTGTTTACTCTGGAACCCTTAGCTTTGATGGTCCCTGACTACCTACTGCTTCTGCTCTCAGAAAAAAAAAAAAGTACCGAGTCTTTGAGGTAAAAGAACGCCACCTTAAATAGGCCCTCTAAACCAGCTCTACTAAGTGATTATCCTGCCTCTGCTGAAGGATGTCCAGTGATAGAAAAGTTGACTCCTATAGAGCAAAAAGTATTATTCTGTGGTCAATCAACCCAGCAGTAAACACTAGTAAGCAGCTACTTCGTGCCAAATCCACCCCCTTGCTCCTACTTGTGCCCTGTGGGACCACAGAGAGGCACTTTTCCACCTGATTGCCCTTCAATTCTTCAGGACAGCTTTCTTTTTGCGGACCAGGCATCTCATTTTACATGGCGTGCTTCATCATTCCTATATATCCAAAAGGTTCTTTTTTACCTGCATAGTATGTTACGATATGTGAAATAAGGATATATACTTCTGGGTGCCCAAAGAATCAGAATAGATGTTGATAAAGGATTGGGTCGCCTCCTCCAGCTGGGTCAAAGAATGTTGTATTTAAGTTGCGATCTGTGAGAAGTATAGTGATTCCAGCAGCTAGAACTGGTAGAGATAAGAGAAGAAGAACTGCTGTAATTATTACTGCTCAAATGAAAAGTGGTGTTTGGTATTGGGATATAGCAGGGGGTTCTATATTAATAATTGTTGTGATGAAATTAATAGCCCCCAGGATAGAAGATACTCCTGCTAGGTGAAGTGAGAAAATAGCGAGATCCACTGATGCTCCAGCATGGGCTAGGTTTCCTGCTAGAGGCGGGTAAATGGTTCATCCTGTACCAGCTCCTGCTTCAACTGTTGAAGATGCAAGTAGCAGTAGGAATGATGGTGGTAGAAGTCAGAAGCTTATGTTATTTATTCGAGGGAATGCTTCAGCATCCTCACTGACTTAAACACTCAAATTTGTCAGGCTTTTTCCTAAAATGCTTCATCGCAAATTTAACACATTACTCTAAGTGGGGCCTGATTAAGGAATCAAAGAACAGCTACATCGTCCTTGTAACAAAGGCTAAAATTGCTGTGTCTCATCTGGCTCTACCTGTTGACATATTTGGGCTTGAACTTTTCTTTCTCTGGTGCTTTTTCACGGGACTCTGATCCATCCACACCTCCTCATTCCTGTACTAAAGTAGTCAATGTTTTTAAGTATGTGAAGTCCTTATTACATTTCCTTGTAGTAGATTCAGCTTGCCAATAACCAGCTGAGATCTCTTGGATACTAGTTTCATCATTCCATATGTTGGCTAGTCACAGCCCTGTATCATTTGCATGTTTGATAAGTGTTTCACCTTGTTTTCTTTACATCAAGTCATTGATAAAAATATTGAACAGTACAGGAAGAAGGACAGATCCTCATGGTGCTCCAAAAGAGACCACCACCTCATTAGTCTTTCTATTATCTGACGGCTACTTTGGGGATCTAGTCATTTAATCACTTTTGAAATGTCTCTGGATCCCAGTTTTCTCCTTTGTGAAGTAAAGAGTCTGTGCAATATTTGGGGAAATAAGAACAAGACTTATGAAAGGATAAATGGCGATGGTAGGCAGTGAGGGATGAGCGTACTACAGATGCTAAACGAGTTCCATAGGAAATAAGCTTTCATGTTCTCCCAGCACCACCAACCCGTCCACCTCTCCAGCATGTCTCCCCATATAGTCTTAGGAAGGCTGGTGGTTTTTTTTTTTTCTTTTTCCTCGCTTTTGTTTTGGTATCAACAACAACAACAACAAAAATTGCCTTTGCAAATTGAGCCTGTTGCTTCTAGTTCCCTCATTGTCCTCTGGGACCAAGCAAAACGACCGTGATCACTCTTCTCCAAGCTTATACAATGGTAAATTGTGGGGAATATAGAAGAAGAAGGAGATGTAATATTTGCCCTAAAGGAGCTTTCTATCTAATGGGGAAAGAAGCCACGAACTCCTGAAACCACCAATCGGCAGGAATTACATCATAAAATGCCCCCCTGCACCAGACGCTGTGGATCCAAAGACAAAGGGATGAAGCAATCTATGTCTTGAAGGAGCTAGCACTTGGTAACCAGAGAAACGTATAGTAATGTGTGCAGAATACATATGCATTAGGATAAGGTGCTAACATATAAGGGTGTGGGAGGTTAACTAGCAACTGCGGGCAAAGAGAGCAGAAAAACTTTGAGAAAAGGGGCTACTCCAGGCACTTCGAGAAGGAAAAAGGATTTTGAGGTAGAGACAAGAAGGAATGAAATGGGAGGTGGTCTTTGGCAAAGGGGAAGAGTGAGGAACAGAGAAAAGACTTCTGACACGGAAAGAAAAGAGGCAGAGACAGACAGGCAGACGTGGAGATGAGAGACAGAGAAACACACATACACAGACAGACAGAGGAGATAGAAAGAGGCAGAGATGAGAAAGAAAAAGAGAGGTAGAGACACAAAGAGAGAGAGAGATGGAGAGAGAGACAGAGACAAAGAGAGACAGACAGAGAGAGAGAGAGAGAGAGAGAGAGAGAGACAGAGAGACAGAGAGAGACAGAGACAGAGACAGAGACAGAGAGAGAGAGAGACAGAGTCAGAGAGAGACAGAGAGACAGAGAGACAGAGACAGAGAGAGACAGAGAGGAGAGGAAGAGAGACAGAATAGGAGAAAGGACAGCAGCTAAGGGTGGAGGGAAGGCATAAGTACAGGAAGAAGATTATAACGGAGCGGAGAAGATGCTGGAGCCGGATGGAGAAGTTTTCAAAGGGAAGCAGGGGCCGGGCCCCCGGGTCAGGAGGAGAGCCGCGGAGCTGGCTGGACAGGAGAGAGACGGGTCAGCCGTGAGCCGAAGGAAATGACGGGTGGGGGTGGAGAGCGGGAGAGAGGCCTGAGTCAAGGAGCCCCATCGAGGCCCTTGCCGCAGGCCAGGGAGAGATGCCGAGGGGGGGAGCGGGGCGGGGGCTCAGAAAGCGAGAAGGGTCCGATGTGGGAGTGTCGTGGAGAGGGAAACGACAAGATTCGCCACTGATTGGCGGGGGGAGGGGCAGGGGGGGACAGTGAGCCGTCCGGGGGGACGCTTCCCGAGGAGGCCGGGAGCCGGAAGCGTGGCAGGGCCCTCTGTGGAAGAGGAAACGTGGGGGGGGGGGGTCAGGGAGAGGGGAGGACGTTCCTGTGGGAAATGTCCAGGTCTGCTCTCCCGGGGACATTTGGTTTGAAATGCCCATGGGGCACCTGGGGATCAAAAGCCCAGTGAGACGCCGTGGGCTGGAACTCGACAACGTCGCGCTCCGGAGCGAGAGAAGCGCTCTGAAAACCAGAGTGTGGAGGGTCCCAGCCGGAGACTCCTCGGGAGGCGCGAGATGCTGGAGGCCACGATGTGCGGCCGGAGCCCGGTCCGCCTCAGTGTGGGAGCTCGGGCCGGAAGGAGGAGGCTGCGCGAGGACAAAAACATGGCTCCTGAGCTTTAAGGCAGCTCCGCCTGGGCTGGGAGCGGGCTTGTGGAGGGCGATGGACAAGAAGGGAGGAGGGTGTTCCGGGTGGGGAGGACCGAGGAGAAAGGAAAGGGGGACAAAAAGAGGGAGCTGTCCAGCCAGACCCGAGCCAGGGCTTCCCGGGAGCACAGGAGCAGGAGCCGGAGGAGCTCCTGGCCCGCTCCTCTCCCAGAAGGGCCCGCGAACCCTTTCACTTTCGGTTAGTTCTTGTTCCGCCTCGAAGACACCCTCGAGGACAGCGGAGGCCCCGATGGAGGCAGGAGCTGGACGTTTATAAAGTCACACACACACACACTCACACACACATACACACTCACACACACACACATACACACATACACAAACAGTGCACATATACACACACACACACAAACAATGCACACACACACATACATACACAAACAGTGCACACACACACACTCATACACACATACACAAACAGTGCACACACACTCTCACACACACTCACACACACTCACACACTGTCACGCACTCACAGGCTCATCCTGGCTCTGGGCCCAGGCCTCCCATTCCTTCTCCAGCTCACACACCGCACAGGTTCTCAGACAGAAGGAGGCCGCAGGGCCGCCGGGCCCCAGAAGCGGTTCCTTTCCCCGGGCCGCCCGGGTTTCTTGCTGCACACTCGGGGTTGGCCCCTCCGCTGCACCCCCGGGCCTCCTTGGCGCTGCCCCACAGCGCGGCCCATCCCTTATGAGCCCCACGAGACGCCGTCTGACCAGAACCGCGCCGGCCAGGCCGCGTGGAAGTGGCCGGCCCGCCGCTCCCCCCCTGGGCCGGGTGTCTCCCTGGGGCTCTGACAGGGGGACCCAAGGGCTCCGCTTCTCGGCCGGACTCTCTTTCTCGCCCCCCTTCTCCCGTCACCCGTGTCTCCGTGAGGCCCTCAGTGGCCACTTCGGGTTTGTCCCTGCGCAGGGCGACCCCCCCAAGTTCCATTCTGATCCTCCCCCGGCAGGGAGAGAGCACTCTGGGGCAGAGGGGCCTGCCCAAGCCAAGCCCGCGCGCCCCTCATCCCAGGCCCGCCGGTCACGAGGCTCCCCGGCCAGAGGATGGCGCCCGGATGGTGGGCTGGGGGACACAGCGGCTGGAGGAGCCGGGGCGCTGGCTCGGCAAGGCCGCCGCGCTCAGGGGGGCCTCGCGCTCAGGGCGGCCTTCCAGGGGAAGGGAGCTGCGCACAAGGATCCCTCTTCCCGCCATTCCCCGGGAGCGCGGCCTTTCCAGCGGATTAAGGCGGTAGAGGCTGAGTGACTTGCCCAGGGTCACAGCTAGGACACCCCCGTGGTCCTATGTGAACAAGGGTCCTCCGGACTCCAAGCCCAGCGCTGGGTTCTCCGCCATCCTGCGGCTCGTTGGCTTTGCTATACTTCAGAACAAACGGAAGAGCCGATGAGGAAAACGCACGCGGAAACAGAAGTGATGAGAAACCAAAGGGAATCAGCCACTTCTGTTTCATGTGAAAGGGTAAAATGGCGCCTGAGCCATCCTTCAATTTAACGTGTGCATCCGTTTTGCGGAACCTTTATTTTCCTCTTGTCTTTTTAATCCACAACCAAAGGGATGGCTTGCTAGAGATGGAGGACCACATTTAGAAAACACTGTGATGGAAGAACAAAAATAGCCAATAATAAAAAGGTAAAATGCTTAAGGAAAAAGCAAAAGAGAAACATCGAGATTAGTGAAAGTTCTTAAGGACTGGCAGATGTCAGAGACATTGCAGTTTCAGCCCCAGACCATCACAAAGTGAATATAGAAAGAAAGCAAATCACATGAATTTATCGGCTTCCCAGTGCAAATAAAAGTTACATTTACACTATAATACAGTCTATTAAGTGAGGTTTAGTAGGTCTTAAAAACAATGTATACATTTTTATTTAAAAATACTTTATTTAAAAAATTCTAACCATCATCTAAACTTCAGCCAATCGCACAGTCTCTGCTGGTGAAGGGTCTGGCCTCCACGTGGAGGCTGCTGACTGTCAGGACGCGGTCGCTGAGAACTGGGATGGCTGTAACAATGTTTTAAGATGAGCCAGAATAAAGTTCGCCACATGGATTAACGCTTCCTTTCACTTGAAAACTTAGCACTGTAGATTTATTCATTGAGCTCATTTTTATACTGTGTTTCAGGGAATAGGGGAGCCAGAGGAAAGGGCGAGAGCAGAGGGAATGGCTGCTTGGTGAAGCACTGGGAGCCCACGCCTCGTTTGTTGACAAAGTCTGCCGTCTTATGTGGATGCAGTTCGTGGTGTCCCAAAACAATGTAACAGTAACGTCGAAAATCACTCATCACAGATGTAATAATGATGAAAGAGTTGGGAATGTTACCCGAATTATGACAATGTAACAGAGAAGGGTTGTGGACACATGCTGTTGGGGAAATGATGTCAATAGACTCGCTTTATGCAGGATTGACACAAACCTTCAATTTGTAAAAAGAAAAAGAAAAGAAAAGAAAACAAAACAAAACAAAACCATAGTATCTGCAAAGCACCCTAAAGCAAAATGCAATTAAATGAGGTACTCCTATAGCTTCAGAGACACTTAGCCAAAAGGCAGCTGATTTGGGCTGGGAAGGTCTAAGGGGAGAAGAAAAGAGGGATGGCCATAAAAGCTTGACTTCATAGAAATCCTTCATAAAAAACGTTGAGAGCTAACCCGGTCTCTAGAGGCAGAATCTCAGGCTCCACATACCAGTTCTGCTAGCAATGAGTGTGACCCCAAGTTCCTGGTCAGGGTTTGTGGGTGGGGACCAGGAAAAGGGTATTTTTTCAACTGTTGCTGTCTTCAGTGATGCCGAACAGGTAACTCCTGTCAGTGCCTCTTATTTGTTTTGGTGTTTTACTTCCCTGGACATGAGGAATTCTCCTTCCTCGCTGGGGGTGTTTGTCAGGGGGAGCAAAACTGGCTGAGCTAGAACAGAGGTGAGCTGTCTTGTGTGGACTGAGGGAGAATAGGAAGGCTCTCTTCTCAAGTCACGTCTCTGCCCTTACCCTCCTTGGCAGGGAGCCCAGAAGACCTGACATAAATGGAAGATTGCCTGGCAGGACAGACCGTGAAGCAAAAGCTTGGAAACAATTCAAGACTGGCAAAGTCCAAGCACAGGGACCCATCCCAAAGAACAGTCAGTGACGCAGTCCAAAGACCAGAGCAAGAATCCACCAGAGGAAGTGAGAAATCCAGGGTCCCCAAGTATAGTGGGAGTTGAGGAGGAAGGACAGGTGATTCAAGGAGGGGTGGGCAAAAGTGCCCTTTCCCTACACAATGGAAGGTACCGCTGGGTGTGGATCCTAAAGAGATCTTAAAGAAGGGAAAGGGACCTACACGTGCAAAAATGTTTGTGGCAGCCCTTTGTGTAGTGGCAAGAAACTGGAAACTGAGGGGATGCCCATCAATAGGGGAATGGCTGAATAAGTTGGAATATTATTGCTCTGTAAGAAATGATGAGCAAGATATTTAACCTATGTTGGATTACTTGCCTAGGTGAGGGGGTAAGGGGAAAGGGAGGGAGAAAAAAATTGGAACACAAGGTTTTTCAGGGGTGAATGTTGAAAATTATCTATGCAGATGTTTTGAAAATAAAAAAAGCTTTAATTAAAAAAAAAAGAAGTGATGAGCAGGCTGATTCTCCTGAGAGCAAATATTCAACCTTTGTTTTGCTCCCAGAGTTAGCCCTACTTATTTTATTACATGGTGGTCACTCACTTCTCTGTCTGAGCCACACACGAGGTTCTCCCCAAACTGGCCATGAGCTTGGAGGGAACCAAGAAGGGACATACACACGCCTGTACACAGACACATACACATAGACACACATGTACTCACGTATGTACACACATATGCACACACAAATACACATTCTGACTATTCAAAATTGGCAACATACAAATGGTATATCTCAGGGGAGGAAGGAACTTTACACACTATAAAGTTCTGCTTCTTTATTTTGAGGCTAAGGTGAAGCAATTTGCTTGCAGAGGTCCACTCTGGCAGAATTAGGATCAAACGCATTTCTCCTGTTCCTACTCCATGGATTTTGCCACTAACCAGGCTGCCTCCCTCTGTATTATCACGCCAAGCCTCTTTCTTCACTCTCACTGAAGACTCTATGACTCTGATACCCTATTAATGGCACTGGTTCATTCTAGCAAAATTAACTGACAAAGGAAAGTTATGGAAAGGATTAAAGCAGGAGAGAGAGCCTTGAGAAGGGAAAGGAATCTATCCACCATACTCCAGTCCTCCATTTATTTCATTTATAAATTTTACAATCCTCAAAATAATTCTATTACTATCCCAGTTATAGTCAACACGTCAGCACCACTGCTGATAAAAAGCCACCTGGTACCAAGTGGCAATGCTTCCCAACCCCCAAACCCAAGTCAGCATCAGACATAAGAAAACACTTGGCCCACATTGTGATTTGGGGACAGTGATGTTCTACATTGGGATCCCAAGGGGTCTTAGAGATTATCTTGTCAGGGTATCATATATTTAGACAGAGAGACGAACAGACAAATAGATGAGAAAGAGAGATTGTCGAGATAGTCCTGAACAGAGAGGTAAAAACAGAGCTGGAGATGGAGAGAAAGAACACATATTAAGTGCTTACCAAATATGGCCTTGTACTGCATGCTGAGAAAACAAATACAAGCAAGCAAAATGGCCCCTGCTGTCCTAAGGGAAATTACATTCTATCTAAGAAAGACAAATCATCAAGAGGCACTGAAAAGGTTGGAGGGAGGGAAGATATACTGCATTACGTGGGGATTCAGCAAGAAGTGGTAGGGCAACTATCAAAGCCAAAAGATCCTGGGTGGAATCCAAGACTCTGGAGGAAAAAATGACTGGATGAGGAGACTGCTAGGAAGTAGCTGGAGGCTCAGTTCTCAGAGCCAGGGAGATGGGGAGCAGAGGCAATGGCCAATGAATACTTATTAAGCACCTACTATGTGTCAGGTATGGTGCTACTAATTGGTGGGACCAAAGGGAGAGGAGACCATCCCTGCCCTCAAGGAGCTTCTAATCTAATGGGGAAAATAATATACAAAAGGAGTTGGGAAGCAATGGGGGAAGTGCCATAAGGGAAGTGGCAGGGGCATTGGTGTGTGTGGAGTAGAAAGCAACAGAGCGGCTGATGAGACATCAAGTCCAAGATCTAATGGGATCAGTGCTGAGGATGGTATTTACAATGAGAAGGATCTTTGAGGAAGCCCATTTCATCCTTTTCCTCATTTTAGAGATGAAAAAGTTGAGGCTCAGAAAGGTTAATGTGGCAAAACTAAGATTTGAACCCAAGCCGTCTGGGACCAGATCTAATGTTTTCCCACTGCACTATATAGACGTGGAAGCTGGATATTTCATACATATAGTATCCATCACAAACTCCAAAAGGAAGGGAAATTTCCAATTCTGAAATCAGAAACAGCCCACAATAGCATGCCAACCATTGAGGTCAAAAATCCAGAGAAAATAACCTTTTTTTTTTTTAAAAGAAAGAAGGAAAATTTATGCCAGTATCAATCTAAGTAGATAACTTCACAATTAATAAATAGAAAACTGGGATCAGAACCAGGAAACTAGAGGCTCAAGTTTCATTTCTTATCTATGCGGGCTGGGTTACCTGTTATTGTCCCTTTGCATTGGTTCTGTGGACCCCACAGGCCACAGTAAGCCCTCCGCCCCAGACTTGCGCCTTCCTGGGTATGAAATTACAGAAACATCTTCAATAGGATTTATAATGCTTTGATAGGTGTGTGCTAGAGAAAATGAATAGTTCTGCTGCTCTTTCACTAACCACTTCAGGGCAGAATCCATTAGATTTTGGAAGCGATGGAGGGGGCCAATGGAGATGGCAAGATCAGGGTGATATCTTAGGAAAATCGTTTGGGCAGTTAAGCATATTGATTAGAGCAAGAAGAGATCTGAGGATGGAAGTTGGCTGTCGTCTGAGTTTAGGCAAAAGAGGATGAGGGCTTACACAGAGAGTAGGGAGTAGAGGAAAAGGAATAAATACATAAAAGATGTTTAGTGGTGGAAGTCATGAGACCTGGTAATTGATGGGAGATGGGATGTGAGGATGAGGATGAAACAGCTTACAAGCCCGGGTAGCTGGGAAAGTAGTGCTACCCTCCAAAGAAATTGGGAAGTTAGAGAGGGGAGAGTTTAAGGAAGAAAATACTGAATTTTAGAAAAAGAAGAATTACCTAATTGGAGAAAAAACAGTTGGTGCTATGGGAACGAAGCTCAGGAGAGACCAGGGCTAGCAATTTAGATCAGGGAATCATCAGCATAGACATGAAAACTAAATTCAGCAGAGGTAATGAGGTTGCTGAGTTTGGTATGGTAATATTCTTAACCCAGAATCTGTGAACTTTTTTTTTACATTTACATATATCTTGGAAATTATATTTCAATATAATTTGATCCCTTTGAGCTTTTATATTTTATTTCATACTTTTAAAAGGCACTTTTTTCTGAGGTGTCCATAGACTTTGCCCGACTGCCAAAGAGATTCATGACACAAAAAAGGTTAACGTCTCTCATATGAAAGAAAAAGGGAAAAGGACCCAGGAGCAAGTGTTGAGAAGCATGGATAGTTAGAGAGTCTAAGATGTATGAAGAACTAAGAATACTGAGAAAGAATGGGCTGATATGAAGCAGGAAAACTCATAATCAGTGTTGTACCAAAGAAACAAGAGAACAGAGGAGATCCCAGAGAAGAGGATGGTCAACAATGTAAAAGCCTGCAAGACATCAAAGGGATGAAGACTGGGTTTAGCAATAAAGAGATAATTGTCATAAAAGCGGGGAAAGGACCCATATGTTCAAAAATGTTTGTGGTGACTAGAAACTGGAAACTGAGTGGCTGCCCATCAATTGGAGAATGGCTGAATAAGTTACGATATATGAATGCTATGGAATATTATTGTTCTATAAGAAATGCTGAGCAGGCTGATTTCAGAAAAGCCTGAAAAGACTAACATGAGCTGAGGCTGAGGGAAGTGAGCAGCACCAGGAGATCATTGCACACAGCAACACCGAGATTATGTGATGAGCAACTGTGATGGACTAGGTTCTTTTCAATAATGCAGTGATCCAAGGCAATTCCAAAAAAATCTGGGATGGAAAGTACCATACACCTCCAGAGAGACAACTGTGGAGACTGAATGTGGATCAAAGTGTAATATTTTCACCTTTTGGTATTGTTATTTCTTTGCTTGGTTTTTTTCCTTGTGTTTTTTTCCCTTTTGATCAAATGTTTCTTATGCAGCATGATGAATATGAAAATATGTTTAGAAGAATTGCACATGTTTAACCTATATTGGATTACTTGCCTTGAGGAGAGAGGAAGGAAGAAAAGAGGGAGAAACATTTGAAACACAAAGTTTCACAAAGGTGAACATTGAAAACTATCATTGTATGTATTTGGAAAGATAAAATATTTTTTTAAAAAAGATCTATGACCCAAGAGCAAAGAGAAAGTTAATAAAAAAGTAAAGAGATCATCTTTGGAAAGGCTATTTTCAGCTGGATGATGCTATTAAAATCAGATTGCATGAAGATTAGGAAGAGAAAGAGAGAAGGGGAATAACCAAATCCAAGTGGTTTTCTCAGCAAATTAGAAATTTAGGCTTTCTCAAAGAAAGGGAGGAGTACAGCTAGCAGAAATGTTCAGATCAAGTCAGTAAGAGTTTGTTTTTTTTAAGAATCCAGAAAACATGCATCCCATAATCTTCAAACTTGAGGTATTATTGTAAGTTTGAAGATCTGTATTGATCCCTGAGAAGATATGGAGGCTTATCTGCAAGAGCATTAGAATTACTTTATTCATAGAGAAATTCATCTTATTTTATATTTTCATCAGATTAAATATTTTGATGATATTTTTGAAGCATTGTTAGTCTGAGTGCTTGCAAAGGATCCAAGGATCTTTTATCTTTTATATAAAGATCTGAGTTATATTCTGATATTGTATTGCAGATGACTAGTTTAACCCAGAAGAGGAGGATAGCTACTTAAAATGATCAGGGGAAAGGCAGTGACGTGTTTGCAGGCTGAAGGGGTGCAATCTGTAGAGAGGGAGAGATGAGTCATTCAGTAAGGATGCTACTGGGGTTTTAAACACTTTGTTCCTGGGGGAGAAAAAAAATCATTCATCTACTTATTCTGTCTGTCGTTCTCAGGAGTATTTTGTCTCTTGGCCTTTGGTTATCTTCCCAGCACATTCATTCCTTTTTCTGAAAGTGAATTCTTCCACAATTCACCTACAGGGTCACAGAGTCATTGAATTCTAGATCCATGAACTTGAGAAATCCAAGCCTCATCCTTTTCCCTTCACAGAATTAGAAAGAATTAGAGGGAAATGATATGTTTAAAGTCACACAGCTAATTAGTGGCAGGATGTGGATTAGAATCCAGTTCTGTATCAACTAGTCCCCCATATCCAAGAACCAGAGTGGGAAAAATGGGGAAATGAGGCAGAAGCTAAAGGTCATTAGAGCCCAGTTAAAGCTCTCCCACCCCACCCACCCCCAATAAGCACACACATTTTTTTCATTCCTCCATCCTTTCTTACTCATCTTTTACTTCACTTCTGAAATGTCATGGAAGGAGAAGAGGCCTGTTTGGGAAGTTATGGAGAGACAGATTTGATGACAGTGTAAGGAAGAGGAAGGAATAGAGCTATAATTATGACTACTGTGTTTAAAATGGAATGCGTTGTCTCATAAGGAAATGAGCACCCAGCCCCTGGAAGTAGTCAAACAGAGACTGCCCACCCTGTCATAGTTATCAGGCAGAGGATTCTTGAATTAGGCGGGAGCTGGAACTAGATGACCTAGTTCTAATTGTCTACAATTCTAATTAAAGATTCTTTGGGCTTAACTATCTGCTCGGTAAAAGGAACAATGCAAACATCCACCCACTAGAGTCATTCACACCTTAGTGAGAATTATTTTACTCCAGTAATTGACACGCAGCTGGCTGGCTGGATCTGAGAAGGAAAGCTCTGGTCCAACCCTCTCATTCTGGTGAAACTGAGACAGGTGGAGGTGGGAGCCTTGTCTCAGCGCACAACCCGGGGCTAAGTTCTGCAAAGGGCTCAGTCCCTGTCCAAAGTGCTGAGCTTACAAAGACAAGCAAACATAGAAACAAAAGGCCAGTCTGGGCATCCCAGGAACTTTTGGGGGAGGACAATGTGCAGAAATAGAAGAAAAAACATGCAAGTTATCCCTTCCACTTTGAGGCTGTTGGGGCGCTTTGACCCCTGAGATCTGGAAAATCCTCGTTAATTTTTGACTCTCTCTTCATACTAACGGAGTCTGAATGATTATTATTAAAAGATAAAATATGTTGATGTCATATAAATACAGAAACATGGGGATTATGAGCATGGCCAGAGAGCAAAAGTCATATTGATTTCATTATCGATTCCTGAAAAAGAAGTGGGGGGGACAAGAAGGGGTTTTGGCAGCGGGGGAAGAAGCTGTGCAGTCCCAGCCATGGAGGCAGGGAGAGCTGAAGAGCTAGATCTAGGCTAGTTCTGGAGGGATGAGCCACGTTTGAGGAATTCACCCTCCCTGACTCAGTCCCAAACCATTCATTAAATGCGCCCTATGTGCCCGGCCCTCTGCTAAGAGCAGGAGACAGACAGGAAGGCAAAAACAACAGCTGCACCTGGGAAGGTGCCTTCTGATCGCCAGGCGTCTCAGTGGGAGCGTGTTAATAAGGAGGTACGAGGAAGATGTCAACCGATACGTGGGAGGTCATCTCGGAGGGAAGAGGAACCCGGAAAAGCTTTGTGGGATCTGGGCCTAGTCCTGGAGGACAGAGGAATGAGAGAAGCACGAGGGACAAAGAAAAGGCAAAGAAAAAGACATGTTACATGTGAAGGAGAGCAGGAAGGTCAGAGTGGCTGACCCATGTTGAAGTCTGGACCAGACTCGGCAGGCTAGCTGATACTTTGGATCACAAGGACTCGGTACTGGAAGGATGTGGGTTCAAATTCTGCCATCTAAAACATGTGACCATAAGTCGGCTAACTTTCCTTTGTCAAATGGATATAATGAAATCTGCACTGCAGCAAACCCCTCACCAGGATGATGTGAAAATCAGATGAGATCAGCTATGCAAAGTACATTATAAAGCAAGTGCTATCTGTCAACTTGTGGTAATACTGTACTATTATTATTACAACAGCTGAGTTTCAGGGATAACATTATTCTATGAGAAATTGTGCTTTGAGTTCTTTTCTCCTGGAGTCACAGACAGAGAGTCCATGGCTTGAGGCAGAAAAGGGGGAAAGAGGAAAGAAGGGAATGTGTTAAGCACCTGCTGTGTGCCAGACACTATGCTAAGCACCTACTGTGTGCCGGACACTATGCTAAGCCCTCTATAAATATTTCATTTGATCCCCACAACAATCCTGCTGTTGTTATCCCCATTTTACAGTTGAGTAAAGTGAGATGAATTGACTTTCTCAGGATCCCACGGGTACTAGTGTCCACAATGGGATTTGGATTTTGGTCCAAGCCCTTGGCCTGCTGTGCCGTCCAGCTGCATCTCACTCCTGCTGCTTAAAAGTCACTCTCCCTGTCCAGGAGAACATGCCTCTCTATACAGGGTTATCAGATCATAAATGTAGAGCTGCCAGTGTCTTTGGAGGTCATTCCTCCTGAATGTTCTGAAGAGAAAATACAGATCGATGTCATCCTAAGCGTTCCATATGGAGAGAACCAAGGGCAATTACTCCCTAAGGGGCTTTAGACATTCTCACAGCCTATTGATGGACATTGACCTTTACTGAGTCCAGTGAGACTTGGGAAGGGATGGCCTCTGACTTTAGACAAGATACTTTTTCTCTGTTAATCTCAGTTTCTTTATGGATAAATGAAGAGCTTAGTATGGATGTTCCCTAAAGATCCTCCAGTTTCCTTTTCTATCATTTTTTTTTTCATTTAACATTTAATTTTCTTCTGATTTGCAGATATTTTGGTCAAGTTTCAGTTCCACTCAGAATTTATGATTATGATTCATGAAACTGAAACTTTAGGTATTTGAAAAATGTAATTTTGATTGTAGGAAAGGATGTTTAAAAGTCATTAAATAAGGTAGAAAACCTTATTGGATACCAACTCACTCTTAAAGGGTATTGTAATGATTTAGCATGAGTGAATCAGAAATTTAGAAAAGTTATTTCCCTTAAAATGTGATTTTAAATATTAAGGGGCGAATACTTGGCAGAATGTACTTTGTGTTTTAAGGCATTTGAAGGAAGACAAGTCATTATTCATCTCAAAATAAAGTGGTAGTTCAGCAATCAGCAGCCCCCCAGAATCCTGCATCCCTCCAGGAAGAAGCCCACACTTACAAACCTGATCCACCCTCACCAGGAAGGAAGCTTCCAGCACCAACTCTCATCCAACATCATGTTCTTATTTTCATCTCTCTCTTTTAACTAACTCTTTGCCAACATTCTAGGGGAAAAACACTTAGGTCTAACTTTCCCTTAATTCTGCCATTATCTCAAACTATCATTCCGTATTTCTCTCCATTTTCCTAGCTAGATTAAGAAAAAAAGCCATGCAAACTTTCCTCCTATTCATTTCCCAACCACTGGAAGTCTGGCTTTGTCCAGGTATTAGCTAGAATCCCATGGTCAGGCTAATTTGAGGACCTATCTGCTTTGGATGCTTAGTTCCCAATTTCTGGGCCCAAACAAGTTTCTGAATGGTTCTTCCTAAGGAACTTGAACCCCAAATCTTAAAAGCTATAGCTCGGACAAGATGGATGTGTTGCTACAGGGATTGCTTCTCAGAACACTGGACAGAGTCTGGGCTGAAAGCATTCATACTTCTTCAGGACACTGGGCTATTTCCATCAGAATCTGATAGGAGAAAGTGGTCCAGATGCTAGGAATGAGCTGACTTGCATGGCACCTGCTCTCTCCTGTCTGTACCTCAGTATACCTGGCTGTTTCAGCTAGGCCTGTTTACCTGCCCTGTGAATGGCAGCTGATGGCAATGTCTGGCTCCCATACCAATTACTTCCCAAGATGATGACTTGAGGAAAAGGCTGGAAGCACTACTGGATGTCTAGGGGGGTGGACAGAGAGTGGGGAGGTGCCATTTCCAGAGTTCTTGAGCTGGACACCTTTCCCTCAGAACCTCATAGGGATATTCCCAAGCAATTTTGGAGGAGAGTTCTTAGTGAGTCATTTTGTGTTTCATCCAAGTGCATTCTTTTTCTCTCTATTTGTGTCTTTCATTCTGTGAGCAGTATTACTATTGTTGTTACAGGACTAGACACACCATACTGATCATTATAGGGACCTTCTTGCCATCTCCTTAAAGTGCTGCTTCTACTGATAGTCACGAAAGGGACAGCTGACATGACATAAGGAAGCTTCCTTTCCAGCCACCCTGAATTCTGCCCCAACTACTGGCTGACGCTGAAATCTGAGGCATCACGCCACGATATTTCGCCATGCCCCCACATTGTGCATAACACCGTGGCCATACGCCTGGTGACGGGACTTACAACACTTAGCCCGTCTGGTCCTTAGTTAATCACTCAACCCTGGGCAGATATTGAAGCTTTTCCAGTTAGGTAGGACCTGCCAAAGCATGAGCTCCTTTGATACGTCCTTTGAGAGTGGAGGATTACACTGGAGCATCAGAGGATGAATTTATTGGATGCATTATATGTAAAAGTAGGCTTGCATTATGGAATAAATCCCAATTTTGGTCATGGAGAAAATGCCTAATTAAGATAAAGGGTGAGGAAGCTCAGTGTGTAACAACTCTTGGCTCTTTGAGGTTTCATTCACCTGCTGACTCAGGGATTCAGGGGAGCAGGGCACTCCCAACTGTTTGGTAACAGTTGAGTCACATATTGCATTGCCAGAACTAAAATAAAAGTGAATAGTAAACTGGGTACAAAGGTGGAAAATGAGGGAGACCTCGAAAAGAAAATATGTTATGCACATATATTTAAAAGGGCAGATCATAAGAAATGATGTAAAATTTGCCCAATAGCATAGGAAATCCTATATAATCTGAAGAAGACTGAAGTAAAAAGAATGAAGAGGGAATGATTTAAAAAAAAGATTAGGATATGAACAAAAACAACTCTAAAAGTCATCCAAACTCTGAATAATTGTAATGCCCCTATCTTGGTCCCAGAGAACAGATGATGAAATATGCTTCCCTCTGCACAGAAGAGAGATATGGGATTGAGAATGTGGAATTTTACATATGGGGCTTGACTTTTTCATTTTGTTGGTTGGTTTTTTATAACTTTTTCTTTTTATAAAAGATTATTCAACAGAGGGTGGATATAACAGGAAATCATTGTGATATGAAAACAGAATGTATCAATAAAACTTAGAAAAAAATGAAATAAGAGCATTCTGCTTTTTTCTACACTTCCAAAAAGAAATGCAGAAATCCAGCACAGGAATACTTACTGCTTAAGATTTCATTTTTTAAATCTTCATTATATCTATGTCTTTTGTTTGAATTCTATGGATTTGATATCATTTTATGCATGATAGCATGTAAAACATATACTTGTGTCTTTTTATATTTATTTGCAATTTGTGCCCTAGAACAAGGTCATTTTTTATCAAAATTCCATAAAATGCTAATCAATTTGTGTTTTAGTTAGTGGTCCCATTCAGAAGTCAAAATACGTGTTTTAGCTCCAATTTCTAAAGCTGTGTCTTTAATTCTATATTTTTCCCTTTGGCTTATCTTTTTGTAGGATTTGTCCACCCTGAAAAAGGAACATTAAAGTTTCTTACTAACATTGTGGGTCAGCTAAGTGGGTCAGCATAGAATTCTGAACATGGAGTCAGGAAACCTAACTTCAAATCCAACCTAAGGCTCTGATTATTTGTGTGACCCCAGGAAAATCATTTCACTCTGCCTCAGTTTCCTCATTGGTAAAATGAGTTGGGGAAGAAATTTGGGGGGGGGCGCTTCAGTATCTCTGTCAAGAAAACTCCAAATGGGTCACAAGGAATTGGACAATGAAAACAACTGAATAACCACTACTGTTACGTTACTATCTATATCTTTTTGAAATTCAATCAATTTTTCCTTTGTTAAATTCAATGATAAATCATTTGGAGCATTTATTATAATGTCTGCTTTTTTTGTTTCATTTGATGTTCTCGAGTTTTATTTTTATTCTTTTTTTAAACAGCATTTCTTATAAGTAATAGATCGTGGGGTTTTGCATTATCTAATCTGTCACTCTTTTGTTCTATTAGCATGTTTAATCCATTCAGATTTAAGGTTATAAAAGATTGATGTTTTCCTAAATGTGTATATTTAGTAATATTTTTCTACACTAGTAGGGTTTTTAATGGTCAGAATAGTTTCAAATGATCTTATTTTGTCTTAATTCTGTTCCTTTCCTATTTTGAACTTTTTTACTTTGTTTCAGGGTATGTGTACTTATTCATTCCTTCTTTAAATCTTTTTGTTTTCCCCTAGAATTAAAATGTCTGAAAGAACAAAATGTCTGAAATGTCTGGACAATTTCTACTGCTGTCTTTTTATCTCATCACTTCGTTCATTTTTTCTGTCTTATCTCAATATTAGAACTACCATTTCATAAGAAAAGTAATCAGGACAGAGGAATTGCTCCACAGTAGACATTTCTGCACGCCCCCACCAGTTCTACCCTTATGGGTATGTTGTCAATGTATTGAATGACTATAAGAGTTATGATCCTTTGGTCATCCATGGGTTTTGTTGTTGTTGTTTACTGTTGTTTGTCCTTTCAGTCATGTCTAATTCTTCATGACTCCAGTTGGGGTTTTCTTGGCAAAGATGCTGAAGTGATTTATTCCTTCCTTCTCTAGCAAATTTTATAGATGAGGAAACTGAGGCAAACAGGGTGAATTGACTTGTTCAGGATCACATAGGTCAGATTTGAACTTAGGAAGACAAATCTTTCTGACTCCAGGTCCAGCATTCATTAACTGTGTTACCTAATTGCTCCCTATCCATGAGTTCAATTACTGCATATTTCTAATTTCCTTCAGTCCTCCACTTCTAATCTTCCCCTTTATACATTTTCTACATTTTAGAACTGCAAAATAAATTGATTCACCTGGAAAAGATTGGTCCATGGTGTTTTGGGTTTGCTTCTCTACCATCATTTCTTTAAATTATTCTTTCACCTGTATTCCCTTGTGAATTTTTTAAAACATCATTTTTTAAACTTGACCTATATATTTCTCTAAAGATGATAAAATTTATTTCATTACTTATCCTCTTCTTGGAAATTGTGTGTGTTTTTCTTTCTTGTGTTTCTGATGTTTGAGATATTTGAAAGTAGAACAATCTGCTAGGGGGATTTTGTTTGTTTTGTCTTACAGGATCCTTTAAAAACATTTATTTATTGATTTCCATAATTTCTAATTGATTGATTAGACTCAACTTGAAAGGTGTGTAATTTGGATTAATTCCTGGAGCTCTTTTTAAATTTGGAATATATTATTCCATTTCTTCATGGGCTTTCTGAAGATGCAGAATAGTTCTTGTCATATTCAAATTTCCTTTCTTTTATATTTCAAAGTCTTTTTCTTTGCCATTTATGAAACTGATGTTCATTACTGGATTTTAAAAATTTTAGTCACTTTATGTTGAAATTTGAAGTATAGTTTTTATTTATTTTTACAGAGGTGTTATTTCAAATGTTTTATCTTTTGTATTCAGAAATTTTGAAATAGTTTTCCTGTTTATTTCTACACTGTTTTTCTACACAAGTTTTTCAATTTGTCATGTTCTTCTGGGAGGTCTATGATCCTTAAGCTGTCTCTCCTCGGCCTGTCTTCCAAGATCAATGATCTTTGTTCATATAAAGGTCATGTGTTTATTTAACATAATTGCTTCTTGCTCTTCTTCTTCAACATCATCTTTCACTTCGGAATTCCCAGTCTCTTGTTTTCTCTTTGATTTAGAGAAATTTGCCGTCACTGATTCAAGTTTTTCTACCAGTTAATTATTTATCCTTTGCAGATCATGAATTCTACCTTTAAACATCTCTCAAGACTTTTATTTCTCTTGGGAATCCATAGGACTTTGTGTTTCACCACCTAGTTTAATTCCCTTTGTTTGGCAATACTTATTTAGAGAGCTTTGTTGTATTTTGTACATTTTAATACTCATCCCCCCGTCTTATTTTGACATTTTATCTTATTTTGACATTTTCTCTGGGTTTTAAATAGATTTTTTTTTCTCTTGAGGACTTGGTGGTTTTAGCCTTTGTTTTAATATCACTTTTAGAACTTGTTTTCATTTGAAAGTGAATGCACACTCAGGGCTATAAACTAAAGCTGCCACCACCTCCTTTCTCTCTGGGGACCCCACTTTTCCCCAGCTTCAAGCCACGCTGCAAACAGCCTCTGGAGCACAGGATTGGGTCCAGCTGGATTGCAACCCCCTTCCCTTAGTGGCCAGGATGCCCATGGACACCACCTCTATTTCCTTCATTCTTCAAATCCCCGACAGGGCTGAGTCAGAATCTGGTGGTTACGTGGGGCTGAGAGACAAGGGCTCCCAGACCTCGGAGCCATCCCAGGCGAGGGAAACCTCATTCTCCACTTCTTCTGTTCTTCCTCTGCTCCGCGTTGGACCGGATCGAGTCATTATCTGGTGCTGGCTGGAAGAGGATTCTGAGAGAAGAGAGGACTGGGGTGAGATTTTTCAGCAGAATCTCTGGAGTGGGAGAGAAGTCCCAGAGACCCACAGTAGAGTCTGTCTGTGTGCACTGTGAGGGCAGTAAGTCTAATGGTGGAGTTGCTGAGGGAGTGAATTAGACACTGACATTCCCACCATTAGTTAGGAAGGTCACATAGGTGGGCTTCTTGTCCTGTGAGTACGGCAGTCATTTCTCCACCTTTGTGGCCAGGTGTTATTTTTGTTTTTTCTGAGACTCCGGGAAGACTGGAGAATATGTCTAATTCTCCATCACATCAGCCATGCAATAATATTGTTTCTATTAATGAATCTCCATTTGTTCTGGAAGTTGTCCCATGCTTTCAATTCCCCTCCTCATCCCAGGCTCCTCTAGCTGGATACAGGCTTGTCTACCTCCTTCATTAAATGTGGTACCCAGCTCTTCCTAGTGTATGGAAATCAGCCTTAATCAGTCTGGTTTTTCCAGGCTGCCATCTTTCACTCCCCTTCAATACTTCAAAAATGAGGCCGCTTCTAAGGCTTATAAACCATTCTATCGTTCCCCTCTTGGCTGAAAGACATCACACACAAGGAGCAGAGCCACTTTCAGTGGTACAAAATGTAATGTTCCACGAAGGTAGCATGGACAAGCACTGCACTTAGAATCAAGAAATCTCAGTTTTTATCTTGGCTTCTCTGCTACGATTACGCCTCTTGGTACCTCAGTTTCTTCATCTGCATAGATGAATTACCAGTGGTTTTTCCAGTTATGGTAGTGGCAGGTTGCACTGAGACATCCTCACTCCCTACTCTCAGTCTTCACAATGAATGAAATATTACAAAGAACGCCAAATGGCAGATTGTGTGAATACAGTTGGTGTATACAAGACAGAATTTGGCTTTTTTCATTATTTTCTTTTTAATTTATGGAATTCAAACAAGCATTTCCATAACATAATATAATTTAAAAGGTATTGCACATGAAACTACAAACTCTACCAAGATTATTCTGTTTATCATTTCTTTCTCTGGATATAAATAGTATCTCTCTTCATATGTCCTTTATGGTTAATTGGGGTATTTATAATAGTCAAAATGACTTATTCCCTCAAAGTCATTCTTAAAGCAATATTGCTGTTCCTCTATACAATATTCTTTTGGTTCTGCTCATTTCATTTCTCATTATTTTGTGCGTCTTCAATAGTTTTTTTAAATCATCGAGCTCCTAATTTCACATAACACAGAATTTTTCTTCCATTAGTGGGGGGTAAGATTATTACAGTCGTAGAATTTATGGCCTTTGCTTCACTCCCACCATGGTTTAGGGAGACTGGTTGATTGGACCATGCAGGGAAGAACCAAGGGTTTGTAATGTAGCCCATGAGGACATAGAATCAGAAGACTTAAGCACTGTGACCTCAAGTAAGTCACTCCAGCTCTTGGTTTCATATTCATCAGCCACAAGGGGCTAACACACTCCTGGGTTCTTATATAGAAAGGGCATCCATCTCTGACACCTCCTATCTATGTGGAAGACCCTTAATTTCTGTGAACTCCCAGGTAACTCTAACCCTTGGAAGTTATGGTAGAGGAGGGGGTTTCTTAAAGCATCCTTATCCCAGTGAAATAGCAGGGGAAGAAAAAGGAGGAGGAGGAGGAAGAGGAGGAAGAGGAGGAGGAGGAGGAAGAAGAAGAAAAGGGGGAGGAGAAAAGGAGCAGGACGAAGAGGAGGAGGAAGAAGAGGAGAAGAGGAAGGAAGAGGAAAAAATTTCTGATGATTTGTAGCAACAAAACTGTGATTCTTAAAATTCTTAAAAATGTAATTCTTAAGAACTGAGACTTATCATCCAACTAGGTAGCTCAGCTCCTCTGAGCCTAACCAAACAAACTCTGTTTCCAAATTTTTCTCTTTTTTCAGAAAAACAGCAAGTGTTACAGTAACATTTCCCATCCAGCTTTGCTTACATTTTCCATTTAGAGCCAGGTGAAGCAGCAATAAATGGTGAACAAAGAAGACTAACCTATAACCAACACACTTCAATAAATAAAACGTCAAGAGGAACGTCTGAATAATCTTTCTGGTATCCCGTGTCCTGGTGAGCTTGTTGGTTTAGGATGTATTGTGTTACCTGCTCAGTTTCTTTGGATTCTGAGACAATTAACTCTTTCACAAAGGGGAATCATAGCTATGACTGGAAGATTAAATGACCCCAAACATGCCCAGGCCTGTTTATTATAAATCCTGGTTTGGGCCCATGGGAAGTGACTGGCACGGAGCTCAGGGTCCAGCTGGGGACCTACCTCGTAATGTCAGGAAGTTTCTGCCTTATTGCTCCAGAAAGTGGTTCAAAGATGCCTTTGACCAAAAGCAAAGTTGGGGACCGAGGGCCTTTCCAAGGGGACAATCCCATGGATTTTGTCCTGGTCTCCAACGTGTGCCGTGTCACTGCCAGAAAACAACTCCCGGCTCTTTTCCTCTTTGCTCCTTCGCAGGAGTGTTCGTGCATGGCAGCCTAGAAGGGCTCCTTTAAGCAGGGATGGAATGTGAAGGCTGGTTCAGAACTCTGATGCAGGATGTGATTTTCAGGGCTGTAACTCAGCCATGAAATTTTGCTCCAGGCTGAATTTAACATGCCAGGTCTGGGCTGAGAGATGAATTTTTCATGCATTTATTTCATTTCAAAATCAGATTCGTGGGCTTCTTTTTTCCATGAAAAAAAAAATTGCTCATGAAAGCTGAGGAAAACATTCACCCACAAGGTTCTCTCTAGACTGCTGAGCCCCAAAGGCAAAATCTTGAGTTAATATCAACTGAGATCATGTAGGATCTTAGATAGGATTCCTTGTAGGGAATTGGTGGGGGCGCGCAGCTAGGTGACATAATGGATAGAGAACAGGGCCTGACATCAGGCCCACTCTTCCCGAGTTCAAATCTAGCCTCACTTGCTAGTTATGTGACTGATCCTGGGCAAGCCATGGACTCCTGCTTGCCTCAGTTTCCTCATCTGTAAAATGAGCTGGAAAAGGAAATGGCAAACCACTCTAGTATCTTTGTCAAGAAAACCCCAAATGGGGTCACAAAGAGTTGGACAAAACTGAAAGTGAACAACAATAACAATTGTAAGTAGAGATGTACACACAAAAATAGGAGATAGAGGCAAGGGAAGCAAAGGAAGATAGAAAAGGGGAAAATCCTTTCTTTTTTATGAAATCCTGGGGAGATCAGAAAAGCAGAGCTTCTTCAATTTGTGTTTTACAGCCCTTGGGCCGACTGGTCAAATCTGTGCACCCTTCTCAGAATTCTGCTTTTAAACCCAGAAAAAAGTACATAGGAATACAAAAGAAACCAAGTATATGAAAATACAGTGATAAAATGTTTCAGTAAAAAAGCTCATAGACCCCAAATTAAGAACCTTTTAGAGTAATTTTTTCAGTTAAGTAAAAAAAAAAAAAAATCAATAAATTGTGAGCTTCTTCAGAGCAGGAACTGTCTTTTGCCTACTTTTATATATCCAGCCCTAAGCACAGTGTCTGGGGCTTGATAGATGTTTAATAAATGCTGATGGATGCTGAAAAATTAAATGCTAAGTACCCAACTAAGATTTCCAAGCTTAAAAATGTGGTGCTCTAAATAGTGTTCATACCCCCATTCATCACCCTTTGCTCGCTTGTATTCCTAAAGCACAATTTCTGCTCCCTCTTCTCATTTCCCTCTTCCCATGTCAATGCAAGTCCATTCTTCTGAACCAGTTTCAGTCTCAATGTGAAGCTTCCAATTCAGGGAAGCCCCTACTGTCCTTATCCTTATCCTTATACGGCATAAGAGCTTTCAGAAGTCCCTGTCTGAGGCAGTTTTCATCCCCCCAAAAAAATGAAAAAAGGTTTTTCTAATCGCTATTTATTAGGAAAATCATATTAAAATGACTTTGGGATACCATCTCACACCTATTAGATTGGCTAAATGGCAAAAAGGGGAAATGATAAATGTTGGCGGGAATGTGGGAAAACTGGGATACTGATGCATTATTGGTGGAGTTGTGAATTGATCTAACCATTTTGGTGAAAAACTTGGAACTCAATGCTCAAAGGGCCTTTCATCCAGCACAGATTTTTTTTAAAAGGAAAAGGAAAAAAAGTCCATGTCTAAAAATATTTATGATAGCTCTTCCTATGGTGCCGTAAGAATTAGAATCAAAGGGAAATGCCTGAATAAGATATGATATATGATTGGAATAGAATATCATTCTGCTATAAAATCGGCAAGCAAGATTATCTCAGATAAACACGGAGAGACTCATATGAATCGATGCATAGTGAAGGAAGCAGAACCAGGAAAATGTTGTTCACTGTACATCAACATTGTACCATGAAGAACTGTGACTAACTGAGCTGTTCTCAGCAATACCATGATCCAAGACCATCCCAAAAGGATTCATGAGGAAGTACACTCTGCCTCCAGAGGAAGAACTGATGCTGTATGAATCAAGGCTGAAGCGTCCTCTTTTTCACTTTCTGTCATTCCATTTTTTTTTTAATTCCAGCCTTGTACAAAATGACTAGTATTTAGATGATAACACATGTATAATCTGTTTACTTTGTGGATGTGGGGAGAAGAAGGAGAAAGAATCTTTAACTCAATATTTTTAATATTTTAAAAATTGTTTCAATATGCAACTGGGGGGGCATAAAATACACTAAGAATTTAAAAAGAGAGAATCCTCTGTTTGAGGGTGACACTGTGTTAATTGGTTATAAGATCCTAGATTTGGAATTCAAAGAAACTGCCCAACAGATAAATAAAGCCAATAAGAATAAGGCAACATCAAGGGGATGGTTTGGTCAAAATTCAGTGTAGGAAGAAGTTTAGCCCTGAGAGTCATGGACTATTCACCTAGAGGGGGTGGTGGAAGGTTAGGGCTGAAAGGAGCCTCCGAACGCGGCGTTCAATCTCCTCGTTTTAGGGAAGGGAACATAAGGGCTGAGTGGAGACCTGGCCTGTCCAGTCCGCTGGATGGTCCAGAGCACTGACCTGGAGTCAGGAAGGCTGGAATTCAAATCCAGCCTCAGATGTTTATTGGCTGGGAGACAGTGTCTCAGATGCTGGCAATGATAACCCTGACCTCCCAGGGGACGGAGAATCAGATGAAATGCTCTTGGTACCTTGGAGGCTCCTCTAAATCCCAGCTGGCTAGCAGAGCGGGTGGTACCGGCTCCAGAACGCCCCTGGATACACTCCAGAAGGGGGGCTGAGCAGCTAGTGACCCAGACACCCCCTGTCTCATCTAAACAAGAGCTTGTCGCAAGAACTTCAAACGTAGTGACAACCTCCGCAGACAGAACCAGCCTTTCAGGAAAAGGTCTCCCCTCCCACCCTCCCTCTTGAACGTTACTCCCTTCTATTGGACCTCAATTTACCTGTAAAAAATGGAATAAACTGAAGGAAGAGGGGGTAATGCTGCATATAACTGGCCACCCATATTCCCTGGGAATGATTTTGACCCTGACCCAGTTTCCAAGGCTTTCCCTTCTACTCATGAGTTCCAAAAGCAGGGGAGGAAGATGCAGGAAATTACCTGGAGAAAACCACCAGAAAAATCCCCAGCTCCCCAGGCGGTCTGCTTGTCAGAGGGCTTCCTGGTGACCAGCGGCCTTCCTGATTCCACACCTGGCTGGAGGGGGACTCTCACCTGTGGGGCCCTCCCCTCCTCCCCTCTGTTAACAGGCCGCCAAATGCCCCAGCAGGTGAAAGGAGCTGCTAATTTGTACCATCAGCAAGCTCTCTCATCAAAGGCTTTTAGCATTTCCAAAAAGCAATTAACTCCTAATTCACAATTGTTTGTCTCTCCCTAAATGAGGCTTCCGACTTGACATCTCCATAACCACGGGTGTGCGTCCTTGGCAGCTCCCCTAAAACTCCGGAGGGTTTGGGGGAGTTTCTCCCCACTCCCCCCACTTTCCCTCCCAACCCTCTCCTTTTCTTTCCCCCTTAAAGCTTTCCAAAAGCATCTGGTGAGAACCTTTCCAGACTGTCAGACCTGTGGGGGGGAGCCCAGAAACTCAGAGGAAGACAGGAATAGGCTGTGGGAGGAAGGAAGGCCATGAGCTAGTTCCTCTTCTGAACGTGCTAAGCATTTCTTCACTGAGTCACCCCCAAACTGAACGGTATTTTGTATATCCCCTATTTAGTACAGAGCAACCTGAGAACAGGAACCGAATTTGTTTTTCCACTCTTATATCCTTGGTTCCTGGAAATTGTATTGTATAAATCCTTGGATTGAAGCCTTTCCGGTGAGATTATTTAACTTAATTAAATTCAGTAAGGAGGGGGTCAGCTCAAGTATTTAGCCCCATAGAAAGCACGGTATTCAGTGGCAGCTCTGCCTTGGAATAGATGGTCGCTAAGGCCCTTTTAAATTCTTGCTATCTGTGCTTTACTTGTTCAGTCAATAATCCTTTCTGAGGTGAATTGCAGAATAAATGAAAGGGAAGCTGGTGAGAAAAGACTGAAAGATAGGTTGAGATTGAATGCCCGGTTAAAGAATTTGGATTTTGTTAGGCAATGGGGAGCCATTTCCAGTTATAAAATAGGCAAGCAAGAGTGTCAATGTTTTACTACAGCATCAGGAAAAACCCAGCAAGGGAGGCCATGATATTCTCCTCTGCCGTCTCAAGTGACGCGATGTTAGATTGGTTTTTTTTGGGGGGGTGAAATTGAAGGAAGAGAGGGAAAAAAGTAGAAGCAAGTTTCACTCAAGGCAAATTGAACCAAGTCCAAAGTGATTAAGAGAATGAAGAGGAAAGATTAAAGAGCTAAAATGTGTAACTTGGCTAAGTGACAAAAAAATAAATGAGAAGCATAACAGTCCACAAATATTTGAAAGGTGTAAATCAGAGAGGTTTTTGTTTTTTTTCCCTGCAATATGGTACAGGTGCATATGACAGGGAAATAGGAGGAGGAAGAAAAATGAATATTTAGCAACAGGAGAAACTTCCCTGGGGGGAGGGGAAAATGGGCTCAGTGGAAGAACTGATAATTAGAAATAAAGAGAGCAGGTTTCTTTTGTAGTTCTTTTTTCTTTTCTTTTTTTTCTTTTACCACTTACTGGCTTTATGAATTGGAGGGTGGGGAGACGGAGGGGGAAGTGGGCATAAAACGTTATGTTCCCATGTCTAATCTCTTCTAGACAACTTTAAATTCCATGAGGGCATCCAAGGGCTCCCTGAGCACCGAGAGCAGGTTCTTGTACCGAGCGGGACCCCTGATGGCGCTGGCCCAGGAGCTCCCTCCCCCGTGCAGACTGGCCCTTTAAGGAAAACTTGTGCTCTTGGGGGGTCACAGAGCCCGTCTGCATCCCCGTGGGATTTGGACACGGCGTTCCCTACTTGGAGACTAGATCTCTATCTACCACCTCTAGTAGTAATAGGCCTCATAGTGTTGTTGCTGTTCAATTGTTTCAATCATATCTGACTCTGTGGCCCCATTTGGGGTTTTCTTGACAAAGATGGCGAGAGTGGTCTGCCATTTCTCTGGCTCATTTTACAGATGGGGAAACTGAGGCAAACAGGGTGAAGTGACTTGTCCAGGATCACATGGCTAGTATCTGGGACCAGATTTGGACTCAGGAATAAGACCTGGTGCTCTCTGCACCATGGCACCTCCCACCTGCCCTGGCAATGGTAATGGCTATTCTCCTTAATTCCCAGAGAGGAACAAATAAGACCACCATTGGGGCAAGCGTTTCTGACTGTGGCTGACCGGATCACCATGAGCTCAGAAAGCTCCGTCACCAGGTGGGCACAAATAATCCCCCCAGACGTTTGGAAGGGAGCTGTCCTGGGAGCAGCAGTCACTCGATAAATGTTTTGGAATGGGAGGCAAGATGTGCTACGGTAATACTGGTAATAATAATAATAATAATAATAATAATAATAATAATAATAATAATAATAATAATAATAATAATAATAATAATAATAATAATAAATAATAACGCCAAGGACAAAAACCAGGCATTTTTATATATACTCCAAGCAAGAACAAGATGGAGATGAGACTAGGACCACTACGCAGGGCTAGCGGAGTAATATGATCATGGAGAAAGCCCAACTAACCATATAATGTCCAAATAAAGGGGTGATTTGTGAGCACTTAGGAAGGGAAATGGGGATCACCGTGAACCAGCGTGGGTTCATTAGGGAAACTCCATGTCGGACTACCTTTGTTTCCCTGAGAATAAGCCAGAATACAGCTCCCGCCAAGGAAGAAATGTGGCCTGCGCCTTTCAAAAAGGGAAAATAACTCCTATAAAATAATGGGGCAAAGGGAACAGTGATCACTACAAGTCAGCAGGGTTTCATCCCCAGCCAGTCATGACAGGCTAACCTGATTTCCCTCCAAATTGGGGGTTATTAAGCTGGGAGCTCAGAAGAACGCTGTAGACGCTGAGGCTCTGATAGAAGTTCTCATAGCATCCTTCAAGAGGGAGAGATGCAGAGTGAATGACAGGTGGTTGGGGGGGTCTCAAAATGGTCAAACGGCTGCATCAAAAGCCCTCCCGGGAGCCCCTGAGAGAGTTCGCTAAGATTCTGCCTTGGATCATTCATTTTAATGGGTTTCTTTCAATTCACTTCAGTTCAGTAAGCTCTTCCTCATGGATAAAGACATAAATGGCCTGTTTATCATGTGATTAGAGTAGAAACTCCCTGACGGCAAAAAGGCATTTTTCATCTTGGTATCTTCAGGTATTTGAATAAATTTTGAATTCAATAAATTGATTTTTAAATGAGTTATTTTAAGTAATCAAACTTGTGAATTATATAAAGCTGGAAGAAATAAACAAGGAACTCTTAATATAAGAGATGGGGGGGAGAGAGAGACAGAGAAAGAAACAGAGATAGAGACAGAGACAGATAGAAAAAAGACAAAGAGACAGAGAGAAAGAGACAGAGACAGAGACAGAGAGAAACAAAGACAGAGACAGAGAGAGAGACAGAGACAGAGAGAACAAAGAGAGACAGAGAGAAAGAGACAGAGACAGAGAGAAACAAAGACAGAGACAGAGAGAGAAGCAAAAAAAAAAATGATTCAAGGAGCTAGAACAATGGAAAAAACTAACAAGACTTAAAAATGGTTCCTTTTATTAGGAAAAACAATTCAGTAAAAATAAAGGAACATACCAATACATGTAACTGTGTATGCACCATTCCATACCCATAGTCTCCTATCTCTCTAATGGAGTAAATATATTGCCTCAGTTCCTCTTCAGAGTTATAATCAATTGTTATATTTATGTATTAGTAGTATTTAGTTTTCTTTTATTGTTCTTTTTTGAAAATATTGTTATACTTGGGCGTATTGTGCTCTGGGTTGTACTTCATTTGACATCGCTTCCTAAAAGCCTTCCCAAATTTCTTTGAATTCCTAAAAGTTTTCACTTCTTATAGCACAATAATATTGCATTGTGATCATATGCCACAATTTGTTAACTCATTCCCAGTTGATCAGCATCCATTTTTCCTACTTTGGTGCTCTGTCTTTCTCTGTCTTTCTCTCTCTCTCTCTCTGTCTCTCTGTCTCTCTCTCTCTCTCTCCCTCTTTGTCTCTCTCTTTCTGTCTCTCCTTTCTCTCTCTCTGCCTCTCTCTCTCTCTCTCTCTCTCTCTCTCTGTCTCTCTCTCTCTCCTCTCTCTCTCTCTCTCTCTCTCTGTCTCTCTCTCTCTCTCTCTGTCTCTCTCTCTCTCTCTGTCTCTCTCTCTGTCTCTCTGTCTCTCTCTCTCTCTCTCCCTCTTTGTCTCTCTCTTTCTGTCTCTCCTTTCTCTCTCTCTGCCTCTGTCTCTCTTTCTCTCTCTCTGTCTCTGTCTCTATCTCTCTTTCTGTCTCTCCTTTCTCTCTCTCTGTCTCTGTCTCTCTTTGTCTCTCTCTGTCTCTCTTTCTCTCTCTCTGTCTCTGTCTCTCTTTCTCTCTCTCTGTCTCTGTCTCTCTGTCTCTCTTTCTCTCTCTCTGTCTCTGTCTCTCTTTCTCTCTCTCTGTCTCTCTTGTCTCTCTCCCCCTCTTTGTCTCCCCCTCTCTGCCAGTCTGTCTCTGTCTTCCTCTCAACGCCCTGACCAGCAGTTCCTCAGGCCCTCAGCTCTGTGCATCCCCGAGAAGCCCACTCCTTCCACATCCAGGGCTTGTAGAACCCTCCGCATTCAAAGCCCACGAATGCTCCACGGACCTTCCTTGTGGCGGTGATGGATGGGGGGCCCTTCTTCAGCTTTCCCAGGAAGACTTTGGCGGGCTGTCCCTTTTCCCTTGACGGCATCCTGACGCGGCCCCCACGCATGTCTGTCCGTGCAATCCCCCCTCCCCGCCCCACCAAATTGCCAGGTGCTTGAGAGGAGGAGATGGGGCCTTTTTGTCTGTTTCCCCAGTGGGTAACACTGAGCCTCGCACAATAAGTGCTGCAAAAAATGGACGCTTTCACAAAGGAACCTGAGTGCTGTGTAATTATATTGATCAAGCTTGGCCCCCCAAAGAGCAGGGAAAATGCAGCCCTCGCCCGCTTTGCAGAGGGAACAATGCACATCCACTCCCAGGTTTATTCAATAGTTGGCTAGTTTTGCAGAATTGCTTCCCACCCCCTTCTCTCTCTTTATTCTTTGTTAGCAGCCAGAGCTGGGGGAGGGGATGTCTAGAAATTAAAGTGATGGAAAGATAAAAATATCGTCTTAAATGGGGCTTTTGATGATATCAGACATGGGAGGGGGGTGAGAGAAATCAAGGCCCAAGAGAGCGAAGTCTGGGGCTGCCCCTGGGGAGAACTTTGTAACCCCTAGGAGCTGTCCACCCGAGGAGGGGGCCGCCTTGTGGGCCCCGTGGCCCTCTCTGTTCTCCCCAGAACCTCCATTTTAAGGGGGATTCTCCGTCCCTCCAGGCCGTAACCTGGACCCCACGCCCCACTCCTTCATCTCCCTCTGTCCCCTTTCTCCCATTGTGTGTCCCCCCCCCCCATGAAAAAGCGAACGTATCGAGGGCAGGGACCGACTTAGCTTGGGCTCCTTTATGTATTTTCAGCACTTGGCACAGCGCCTGGCACACGTACAAGTGTTTAATGATGATGATGATGATGATGATGATGATGATGATGATGAAGACTTAACCCATGCTAGCTGATTCATTGACCGCAGAACTCTAGAGAGAACTCTGAAGTCCTCCCAAGCCGGAGACTCTGGGGCTCTTGGAGCTCCTCGGTCCTTCCGAGCACGTTCTGGCCCGGGAGGACCCGGCCTTGGGGTCGGCCACGTTCCCGTCCCGCTTCTGCTCCCTTCAGCCCATAGTTATCGATGGGGAGGGACGGGCCCTTCTCTGCCCTGAAGCCCCCGTGCAGGGGAGAGCTCAAAGAGCTGGGCTGTCCGGGGCCAGGCTCTGGGCGTTCGGCGGCAGGGGATTCCCGGCCCCATTTCACGAGCAGTGAATGTGAGACAGGACGGAGGGACCCAGAGGCCCGGGGCTTTCCACAGTCAGTCCCGGGGTGCCGGGGTCTCCTGGGCCACTTGCAAAGCCTGCGGCCCGGCCCAATCAGACCCAGCCACGCTTTGATGGCGCTTCCTTGAGGACGACTCGCCCGTGCTCACGAGGGGCCTGCCCGCCTCGTCAGTTGCCTTCTCTATGAAATGGGGCTGCCGGACTTGGGGACCCCAAAGAGCCCCTCTAGCTTGAAGTCTCCCCACCCAAACAGGCCTTTCTGGAATCGGGTGGGAATCCCCGAGGAAACCATGAGGATGGGGGCTGAGCCATTCTCCAACCGTATAAGACTTACATTTTCAGTTATTTCCCAAGAATGAATCTCTTTGGAGAAAATACTCGGTTCTCCTGTCCTCACATCCCTCAATGACTAGGTTTAAAAACCTGGTCTTAGTAATTAATCACTGCAGGGTTCTATGGCTCCTCTGGTTGCTCTACGTTTTGCCAACTGTTTACATTTTCAGCATGAAACTTTAGTAAGCGATTTCTAAGTTATAAATCTGGCTGGGGAGGGGCAGTGCTGGGAGAGAGCGGCATCCTGGAGAAGGGGGCAGTGCCCGGGAGGAGGGGGCGGGACGGCGCCCTCACCCACACACCCACGGGCAGGTTTTGGGCACGGACTCTCGGAGCTGAATCCACCTGGAAGTTGCTCATTTTCCAGTGGCCCGACTGGCAAGACTGGTTTTTCCCCTGAAGATACCAGGCAGGGATGCCAGCTACAATAAGTCATGCTTTGTGAGGCCCTGACAGAGCTGCAGATGTGCTTGTCCCAGTGTTCCTGGGGCCTCGTTGGTGGAGAAGTCCCTGAGAGGAGATCCCCCGCCAGTGCAGATGGCACTTACAACTTCCGGGACTGAGTCACCCGGACACGCGGAGGGCAGGTGACCAGGCCAGGGCCACCCAGCCACGGGCTTGGCTAAGGTCCTCGCCCCACTACCCAACTGCTTCTGCTGCTTCTCTTTTGTTTCTCTAAAATAAAATAAACCTGAAAGTAAGTCTTGGACCTGGACCTGGACTTCCTGATAAGCATTTAATGCCTCTGGTTTCCCTGACCTTATTTGGAACATTTCTAGGCTACTTAGAGGATGAGCAAAGAAAAAACAAGGCAAGTTAAGGGCACAGTGGGTCGAGCGCCTTCCTCAGATTGGAGGCCTTTGGTACAATCTCCCCTCTCCCTCCATGAAGTAGGAGCACCCTCCCTCCCAGGCCTCCGGGAGGAAACACTGACTCCATGACGGAGGAGAGACAGGAGCTGGAAGAGCCTTAATCACATATTGGAACCAATCCAGGGTCATCCAGGCTGGCCTTCCTCCTCCAAACCCAGCGATCGTCTCAGGAAACATGTGGCCCTCTCTCTCTCACTTTACCCCTGAGGAAAATGGTCCCTGGAGATGGAAAGTGGCTGGGTCAGGGTCACGTGGGCAGCAGGTGACAGAGGCGGGCTCTCCGACCCCAAATCCAGGGCTCTGAGGAGTCAGGACCCGGTTTGGAAGTCCTAATTATCTTACTCATTAGACTATGGAACTCTACCCAGCAGCCTTTCAGTAATACCCTTCATGTTACCATATACACTGAAAGCAGTAAAACTCTCCCCTCCTACTTTGCAATTTTGGAAATACTCCCCCGTTTACCATTGGCGGCCCCATTTTCTCTCCCCTAATTTACATTTTCCTTCATTTTGGCTGTTACCAAACTTGCATTTTGTGGTGAGGAGAAGACAAATACAAGCCTAAATATAAACGATCATCTTATGGCTCTGCCCTCATTACCTGAGCGTATTAAGAAAAATTACTTAATTTCTCTGATCCTCTGGGCCTTCATGTGTGAAATTAAGGGGTAGATTAGATGAGGTAAATTCTGGTAAGTGTTAAACAATTGCCTCACTCCCCCAAAACCCTCAACGTGCATATATAACATACTTTTAAGTTGAACCATTATTCTTCACGTTTTCTCTCCCACTTCCATAAGCCCAGACCATCCACAAAATGCCAGTTCCGTCCCTGATCCGCAGTGTTTACTGATCTCTGAGAAGTCAATGTTCTCACTGAAAATTTAGCAATGGCTCCAGAGAACCAGTTTGAGCTGGCTCTAACGCACAGCAGGTCTAGTCTCAAAGGTCCATTAGAGCTCCAACCTTTGATATTTAATTTCTTGGCAATGCTGGCAAGTGTGAGAGCCTTTACCTATAAAAGTACAACATGATTTATTTCCTATTGTAAAGCAGGAACTCTTCCAAAGCAAAGCAAGAATATGGGCAGAGTAAGTGACCTCCTTCTGCGGTGGTTTCAGGGCTACTGGGGAGGCACCCCCATCCGAGATTGTCCCTCCCTCGGAGGCCCACAATTCCTCTCTCTGGGCCCACGTGAAACAGGATTCTCTCTTATGGGTCCTGTTACAAAATATGAACCCCCTTCTGAGGGACAACAACTTAACTCCCAAGTACAGCAGCCTGAATGCATTGTCCTGGATATCTCCAGGACTCTCTGTTTTTTTTTTAATAGTTTTTATTTACCAGATATCTGCTAATCACCAAGTTTTGTGCATTCCACTTCCACAATATGTCCCTCCTCTGTCCCCTTCCCTCCATTTGCAGAGCATTCACCCCATTTAAGTTCCACAGACTTTTCACGTGGAGCAGGAATCCTTAATCCGGGGTCTGTGAACCTGGGAGTGTTTTTCATTTTGGTCACCATATTTCAGTATGACGGTCACCTCTGAAGTATTTCATTTTATGCATCTAAAATTTGATTCTGAGGGGATTCACAACACTAGCTAAGGAGTCCATCCCCCAAAAGATAAGTGTCCCTGCCTTATGCTCTTGTAGGAGCTCCCAGGGAACAGCTGTCGAGCTGTAGCTCCTGTTGCCTAGATGGGACTTGGCCATTCTTTTGGGCAAGAAACCTCCATGGCTCCCCATGGACTCCCGAGGAAAATTCCATTGCCTCGGGTTGACATTTCAAGCCCTTCACAAGCTGGCTCTGGCTTATCTTTCCAGGCTTAGTTTATGTTACTGCCCTTCATACCCCCTGGGTTTCAGCCAGATTGGTCGGGTTCCAGCCAAATTAGAACATTTCTCTCTCACCTCTGTGACTGTGGACAGACTTTCCTGCCAGTCTGGAACGCATTTCCTACTCCTTCAAACTGGCTCGGGGCTGCCTTAGGTGCTTTTCTAAGTATTCTAGATCACAGCGATGGGCGACTCCGATTACATGCTGTGTTCCCACCCTCCCCTCTCTCCCCAGAAATTCCTTGAAAACAGGAAACAGTTTCCCAAAGTCTGAGTGCCGTGCACACAGCTGGTGCTTAGTAGATGTTTACTGAGCTGATCGACTTCTGCTTCTCTGAGAGAAGCGGCAGACTGCCGAGGAGCTGGGGACAAGTTCTGGGCGTTGAGGAGAATAAGAGGAAAGAATGAAGGAAAGACTGATTCAAAGACCAGCGTCACCCTGCCCATGGTGCCAGGGCCAGCCCAGACTAGGGTGTTGGAGTGTTTTCCATTTTAGCAAACCATTCATCATTTAAGTAGGTGACATGACAGCAGCACTAATGAATGGCACCCTAGTCCCCAACACCTCCTTAGTTAAAATTTAAAACTTGATCAAAGAGAGATGAAAAGCCCTTCTGTGAGATCAAATGGCCCGAGCCTGAATCAAAATGCAGCAGACTTTCATTTGACCCAGGAAATTTCACAAAATGTCTCAGACTCCATGGATGGAGGTTTCTCTCCTTTCCAAAAGAAAAAGAACGAATCCTTTCTTTGTCCCTCCCCTCACATGCAGCCCTATCAAGTGCACTCATAGTTAGGACCATTGGGTACGACCCTTACCTGAGCCAGACCCCCTCTACATCTGCTCCCAGCTTCCACTTCAAGACTGGCTGGGGAGACAGCCCATTGCCGCGATGGACAGCGCTCACTGTGGAGTCGGACTTCCTTCCTCTCTTTACAGAGAGCTGTGAAATCTCCAGAATTCCGAATCACGGCTCTGCCTTTCCTGGGCGCTCACCACAAGACTAAGTCATAGGTCTGTCGGGAACCCAAATCTGGAAACCTGAAACCCCTGGATGATTGACATCACTTAAAAAAGAACAATCTACCCCAAATCTCGGGCTTTGGAAACTCGAATATGCCTCAGACACCATCTCATCCAAACCCTTCGTTTTATAATTAACTAAAGGGAAAAGATGGGAGAAAACTATGGAAAGTCACCCAGGGAGGAAGGAGCAAAGGGAATCTGCATAGAGTTATTGTGGCTCCAAATCCGACGTTTTTCCCACTCTGGCATTCAGGAGACAGAATTTATCTGGAGTACCTCCCCATTATCTTCTACAATTGATTCCTTCCTTCCCAGAAATTAATGATCTCTGTGGATTGACCCATTACAGGGTCTTGGATCAATCATCCCTGCGAGTTCCTGATTCTCAGAGGATCCCTCTCCTCCTCTTCATCTGCGTTTATCTGCCCGGCTTTGTGGCCTTCTGCAAGTTGATAAACCAATCTGTGATAACAGGAGTCCTTGTGGGCCAATAGAAGAATTAGAGAATTTGGAATCGGAAAGCCCTGAATTCAAATTCTCCTCAGCCGTTTACTAGTTGTAGAAAAGTCTTTTGAGATCTCTCAAAACTCAGTTTTCTGTTCAACTGCATCACTTCAGATCATCTGCAAAATGGAGATAACTCCCATCTCATGCTTAGTTGTGAGGATTCGGCAGCATAGCACGGACAATGCATTAGACAGCATTTAAAGGGATCAATTTTTAAGCACCCAGCTTGAAATACATGACTTACTATTCAACAGGAACTTACTATTCAACTATTCCCCTGCTTGGGCAGAGGAGAAAAGAAGGGACAGAAACAAAAGATTGATCCCCTTCCAACCTTGAAGGGACAGCAGGAACAAAAGGAGCTTTCCAAGAACATAACCACAATCCACACATCCCTACAAAATGGATGATAAGGGGTTTGATTTTCATGTTTTGCATTATTCCTATAATCTCAGTCAAATTCCAACCTGGAAGACTTAGCCTACTTTGTATGGTGTGACAAAAGCTCTGGGATTCAAAATAATAATAGCTAGCAAATCATTCCCTCTTTCTCGCCTCCATTTCCTCATCTGTAGAATGGGGATACAACCTTTGCACTATTTGTTTCCTCATTAGAGTTAAACCCTATGAATGGTTGGGAGGCATACAGCAGGAGCTTCATAAGTGCTTGCTGAATTGCAGCACTTCCTCTTCCAGCCTCTCCCTCAGCAGAGTCGGGCTTTTAGCCGAAAGCTCAGCAGTATCTGACGCGTAAAGGAAGGTCACCTGGCTCTAAAAGGTGTTTGGGAAGCAGAGCAGAGATGAGGCAACCTCTGAACACTTGGTGCGCAGAGACAGTAAAAGCTTTGAATGCCCTTTCAGGATGAAAGCCACCCTATAAAGGGCAGTCCCCATTGGCAGCTCCCTCCGAGGTGGGGCTAAACCAGAAAGAGCTGATGCCTTTCATCCAAGGATCTTACCGCACTTTACAGACTTAATCCAAGCTACCCTCCCTGAGGCAGGAAAAGCAATTTTTATTGTTCCCATTTTACAGGTGGAAAAACTAAGGCAGGTGGAAGCCAGAGAATTAATGGGTGAGCAAAGACTCTAACTCTTGCTAGTCTGTTCTAAATGCTGGCTGAGGTTCCAGGCTAAAGTGTGTCACTGAGCCAGCAGCAGCACAGGAACAGGGCCCATTTCAGGCAGAAACTGCCAGGAAGGTGAGGATGGTCTTTGTCCCTCACACCTGCTCCTTCTGGGCCTTCTCCTCCTCCCAGCGGTGCTCAATGTGGTGCCCCCCAGCTTCCCGGGCAGCCCTCTGCGTCACTTCCTTCAGTCATTCTCACACTCGGGGCTCGAAGTGTTTCCCCTGGCGAGGAGAGCTGAAAGGGGGAGAAGGCAAAGCGTCCTGCAGGAAGGCTGGGAGAGCCAGAAGGGGCTTGCAAACATGGAGCAGGTGATCCTAGAACCAGAGAGAACCTCCCAAGCTGAGGGAGAGAGCTCTGCAGAGACATAACTGGCAACTTTTGCAACTGGCCATCTCTCTCCTGTCCCGGGGCCCAAGCACCTGGTACCATCCAAGCACCTGATACAGCCAGGCACCTGGTACCGCCCAAGCCCAGAGAGCCAACAATCCAAAGGTTCCTTACTTCTGTGCTTAGATGGGAGTGTCCAAGGGGGCCAGGGCTTGGGGGCTCTGCTGGACCTCCCTGGGCATCCTCACCGCCTGATGAAGGTACAATGGCGGCCCGTTCCCCGTAGAACAAAACAGGTTCTGGGCTTTACAGCCAACGTGCCAGGATAAAGGTCGGGCTGCTTCACTTTGTCTTTAGCTCTGTGCCACAGGATCAAACCACTGCTCCCCAAAGACTCCCCTCCACGATGTCTCTCACGAGTAGCCATCCAGCCTCTGCCAAAAACCTCTATTGACGGGGAGCTCACTACCTCCCGAGACTAGCTCTAGTGGGTCGCTCTAATGGTTAGCTAGTTTTTTCCTTACCAAAAAAAGCCATTGACCTTTTAAAATATCTACTGGCTGCTGCTAGTTTTAGCAGAAAAAGTCTGAACAGCCCTTCATACACTTAAGGCTAACTGCCAGGTCCTCCCCAAAACCTTGTCTGGGATAAAACCTTGCCCATTTCCTTGAGCTAACCCTTCTGCAGCTGCTCCCATTCCCTTCCCCTCACTGCAAACTCCCTCGCCAATCATTCTCCTTTCCCAGACGGGATACCCACCGAGGACCACCATATTCCAAAGAGGAGCTGACTAGGACTCCTATCTGGGACACTGGAGCAGCTTTCTCTTTGAAAACACGTTGTCCCCTGAGGCTGAGCTTAAATCACTGGGTGATTACTTGTTATCTGGCCAGTCTCCCCCATCTTGTTCCCAGAGGCTGATTTTTTGAACCCACATGTAAAACTTTCCATTTGTTCCTCAGCCTTAGAGTGTAGAACATAGAGAATGGCAGAGTTAGAAAAGAAGGAATAAAGCTGGAGCAGAGCTGAGAATCAGTGCCTTTAATTCACCAAACATTTATTTAACTCCTTCTGTGTACAAGGCACTCTGTGTAAGAGCTAGCAGGAGCCTTCGTGACCGTCTAGTCCAAGGCCTTGAGTTATACATGAGGGCCCTGAACTCCAGAGATAGCTCAATATCACATTTCCTACTCCTAACAGTCTCTTGATAAAACCCAGTCTTAACAATCGGGTGATGTTAGACGGTGTCACATTTACAGCACAATCAGTCAAGCCCATCTGCTTGAAGCAAAAGCTCAAAATGGAAAAACTTGGTCAAATGATATAAAAAGGGGAAAAAAAGAAAAAACCAAAAATGGAAGCCAGTTCACTGAATCTTGTTTTGCATTCCTTTCACTCTATATTTAGGTTTTCCCCCTCCTGTGTTCATATTTGTCGGATTTTAATCTCCTCTGGCAGTAGTTGCCCATGTTTGCCTTTGTTTCTTGTTCCCCATCCTCACCGCCACCCCTCCGGGGGTCTGCCATCCCTGCCTTCCCATCTCAGGCTTTTACCTGCTCCTGTTCTGGGCCGGAGCCCTCCCATTTCTCCTGTATGTGATTTTCCTGCTCCCCAGTAGCTTTCTTCCTTTGTCATGATTTTATCTGTGTCTGGCTTCTTCCTTTTTTCTCTTACCAGTTTTCTCTCAGATTTCAAGAGCCGTGTTCTCAATCATCTCTTCCCCAGGCATCCCTTATACCGTTTCCCCTTCTTTCCTTCTCGATAAATCATAAAACTGGAGAATGTTAAAGATAGAAGGTACACATGGGGTTTGCGAGCTAACATCCTTTTGTTCCTCCTAATTAATACAGCTGAGGGGCAGGTTGAAAGAAAGCAAACATTTTCTTATAAATGAAAGAGGGGCTAAGGGGAAGGGAAATGGGGCCAAAAAGGAGCCTCCCTCCAATAAGAGTTTGGTGCAGTGGAAATAAGCAAGAACAACTCAACTAGAGCCCTGGACCTGGGTCAGAGGCCCCGGAGTCAGAACTCAGATCGGCCATTCTCCTTTTCTAGGTATGTAGACTGGACTTGAGCTTCCTCATCCTGAAAAGAAACAAGGCCCGATCCGACCTTGGCTCAAGAAGGGAGCTCGGAGCTCCCAGCCTCCAGATCTTACAGCTGAGGAAACTGAGGGCCCCAGAGATTAAACTTGGTCAAGTACAGAGCATAGAAGCTATAACTTGCACCCAGGTTCTCAGAGATGACATTTCCACTTCACACTACACAGACCCAGTGGGTGTTCCCGGAACACTCTGAAGAGACATTCTGAGCCGACTCTACACATCAGGGACTGGCAGAAAGTGTACAATGACAATTAGAAGGACCAGGTCTGCGATATGGCTCTGCCATTGGCTACACACAAATCACCTCAACTCTCCAAATCTCAGGGAGGTTTGTTGGTAAAATGGGGGTTAATAAGCCACTGAATAGGGCTGTTGCAAAGGAAACTTTCCCAGTCGTCACATCGGATCTCACAATGACGCTCTGGAGAAAGCGTCCCCTCCATTTTTCCCAGCCTGAGGTGCCCGGGAGCTCCCCCGGAGACAGTCAGGATGAAGTCTCGGGGCTCTCCCAGAGACAGTCGGCCACGAAGTTTTGGAGCTTGTCCGGAGGCAGTCGCGATGAAGTTTCGGAGGCAGAATTCCAATCCGCGCCATTCCCAAATCCGGATTCTGTTCTCCTTCCACTACAGTGTGCATTCCTGCCAGAGGAAGCTTATAATTAGCGATAATATAGAAAGCTGCTTCTTTTTTTCCCTCTGATATTGAATTAGTGTTCTTGGCTAAATATATCTTGTCTTTGTAGCCCGAGAAGCAGATAAATGGTATATTTAGACTGATGATTCAGCAGTAAGGAAATATTCCATTTGAATGAAAATGAGTTCGGTTGTGGAGACTCTTCAGTAAGGTTCCTCTGACAAACGACTCGAAGTTCCAAACTTCTCAATCGGGTTATAGTCAGAGCTATTGAGTTGACCTCGGGCAGGTTACTTAATTGCTCTGCCTCTTAATGTCCTAAACCATTCAATGAGGGTGACACTTTACTGGGTGCTATTAGGTTGGGGACCGGGAAGAAGCCGGTAATTAGCTGGAAATGCTAGTCTCTGACCCTATCATTCAAAATAATTGAATGAAATGGGTACTCTTGTACCCTGGCCAATTGAGAGAGCTGGAGATAGCATCTGAACAATGAGAAGGTGAAGATTTATGGTTCTTCTAAGCTCTGACAGAGTCAAAGTTCAGCTTGGGCAGTTGGGGAATCCTAATGGGATGAGGTAACTCCTCACTCGGGCAGACTGGAACTGAGCAGCCAGTAAGCTCTTCTGCTGCATGTTTCCAGATGGAGGGAGACGTTCTCCTCTGGATATTGTCTCTCAGAAGACTAAGTCACAATGCGTGGACACAATGTCATTTACGTGCTAGCTTTTAATCAAAGTCATTGGGCAAAGGAGACAAAAGTGGGCCAGTGCAGCAGACAAAGCACTTCCCTCAGGCCAGCTTGGAAAAGTTGAACCCTGAGCAGAAAAATAATGATTCATTAATCCTTAATTCCACGCCATTCAGTTCACTAAAGCAAATGATTATTAAGCATTTCTTGTTCTAGGCACTGGAGCCATATATGAAGTTTACATAAGATATCACAAGACCAGCCAGGAGTTCAAGAAGCTCACAGCCTCTAAGATTAGGCACATGCAAAAGTACAGCAAAACTCCCAGAGAGTTCAATCCCTCTGTACTCAAGGAGATCATCTTCCAGTGTTGGGATGGCAAAAACTTCAGCTCTCAGCACTTAATCTGGCCAGAAACTTCTCTCTGTCTCTCTCGTCTCTGTCTCTGTCTCTGTCTCTGTCTCTGTCTCTGTCTCTGTATCTCTCTCTCTCTCTCTCTCTCTCTCTTTTTTACTTTGGTTCTGGATCCAGCCTCCACACGCCTGGCAAAGATCTGATTATGTACTGGCTGTGCTAAAGAAGCTCCAGGGACTTCCTTCTATCTCTGGGATAAAATCAGTATTCTTCTGTTTAATATTTAAAGCCCCTTACATTAGGACTCCAGCCTATCCTTCCAATTTTAAATTAGTTTTCTTTACTCACTCTGTGGCCAAAGCAAATGGATCTGCCAACTACTCCTCATACACAATATTACATCTTGCACCTATATGCTCTAGTCCAGATCTAAAATAGCCTCCTTCTTCATCTCTTCCTCTGAGAATTCCTTGCTTCGTTCCAAGCTCAGCTCAAGTACAGCTGGACAGGAAGCCTTTCCAGATCACCTCCAGGATAACTGGACTGTAGTGGAAAATCCAATTCAGCTGAATTCAATCAAAGGCATTAAGATGCCTTTAATGTTAAAGGCATTAAAAAGCATGAACAAAACAAGGTGATGTGCATATTGTAAGTGGGAGGGGATCAGAATGGTAAACTAATTCCTTGAAAAAAAAAATACTCGTAAGTCATAGACCTTATGGAAACATCCAAGGGATGAAAGAAAACATCAAGGGGAGGATGAAATCAGGGAAGGCTTCGTGGAAACAGCCTGGAGGATGGATCCTCCAAGTAGAGTGGGCAGAAGGAACAGGTTCAGGACATGTTTGGTGGACAGAGAGTAAATCTAATTGGCCAAGCCATAATGTAGAGGGATACAATAAAGCCAGAATATTAGAGTTACACCCAAGGATAGAGATGTTCAGCAAAAGAGTAGCTGAAGATTGTTCAGCAGAGGAGTCACATGATGAGGGTCATGTATAAGGAAGGTCAATGGGCAGTGGTCTGAAGGAAGGGAGAGTAGAAGGAGGAAGAATTGGAAGAAGGCCATTGAAATAGTCCAGGAAGACTTAGTGAAGAGGCCTAAGCTGGGTAGATGACCATGTAAATAGAGAACAAGGCACAGATGCAAAGAGTTAATGTTAAGATTGACCCCCCTCATCTCGGTTTCCATGGATACATACCTTTCTGTTTTCCTTACATTTCTGCTTATTTTCATTAAAAATTAACAGGTGTGGTGCCTTATGGATTTCATGTAGACTATTGTATTAAATTTGGACACAGATGCTTGCTTAGGAAGCTCTCCAACACTCTCAGGGCAGAGAAGGAATTGCCCTGCATTAATACAGGGAAGTTTCCTCACCTGGGATTTTATTATTCTGGTGAAATTATGGGTTCGGTCTTCATCTCAGTCCCTGTGCTAACTTGGAGAAGCTGCCTTAATAAATCCTAATAGTTTTTAGCTTATTTTATTATGGGAGAAACATAAAAATTTGGATGTGTGAAAGAACTATGGGAAATGAGTGTAGACCACAACATAGCATTTCCACTCCTTCCGTTATTGCCCGCTTGCATGTTTGTTTTCCTTCTCAAGTTATTTTTACCTTATTTCTAAATCGGATTTTTCTTGTGCAGCAAGATAACTGTATAGATATGTGCACATATATTGTTATTTGACAAATCCTTACATATTTAACATGTATGGGACTACTGGCCATCTAGGGGAGGGGGGAGGGGGAAGAAGAGGAAGTTGGAACAGAAGATTTTGCAAGGGTCAGTGCTGAAAAATTATCCATGCATGTGTCTTATAAATAAAAAGGTAAAAATAAATAAAATAACTTTTAAAAAAAGAATTTGGCTGTGATGACTTGGGGAAAATACGATCTCTGATCAGAAGCCATGGCTTGATTTCTTGCTTTGCCCTTCCCTGTGTGTTTTTTTTTTTAATTTTTTTTTTTTTTTTTTTGCTTTTCTTTTTTTGCCCCTGTGGTCTTTGACTAGTTAACTTCTCTGAAATTCATTTTTCTGATCTGTAAAATCAAGATAAGGATACCCAACCTGGCTCATGCAGCAGTTGTGAAGATCAGATAAGATGATGGATGGAAAACCCTGAGGAAACCAACAAGCCGGATAAACACGTCTGCTACTGTTATCAAGGACAAAGATGTAAATCTGGAAATTTCCTGAAATAGAAGACTATGAAAGAATCAATCACTGGGTTGTGATTATGAAGGCCCCTGACTTATGCAGAACTCAGTAACAGGCAAAGACGACCCAGGCCCAGCCTTCTTGGAGTTTACAGTCTGGTAAGAGTTGCACAATAATACGCACAATTCAGTTACGAGTATTCAGTGATGATAGTCAACTAGCAATTACTGAGTCCCAGGTCAGTGCTAGGCACTGGATATACAAAAAAAGAGCAAACAAACAAGCAAACAGTCTCTGCCCTCCTAATGGGGGAGAGAACTGTCTGGGTACAAACATGGCGCTGGACAAGGTCTCAGGGGACAGAGTGGACTGGGAAAGGCTTCATGCAGAATGCAATAGATTAAAAATCAAAGTGATTTAGACTCTCAGCCTTGAACCAGCCCTCCCAAGTCAGCGGGAGCTCCCTGTGCTTGAAGAACATGCTCTCAAAGAGTCCTCCATTCTTGTTTGAAGACAAAGAGAATGGTCCCGAGGCTGCTGGGAGCCGAATCCTCTAAGTGTGAACTTATTCATTCTAACAAGAAGACAGAACTAGAAAAGCTCTGGTTTTGATTTTTTTAGATTCCATTTGAAAAACACTGTGGGACATAGGGTCAAGAATGTTGACTGGAGCTGAGAGAGCTGCATTTGGATCATTGTAGCCCCCTAATTGCTCTCTGACTTTGGGCATGTGGGGCGTCAGCTCCCCTTTTGGAAAACAGAGGAGGGGGACCAGAAGACCCCTCCGGTCCCTTCCAGCTCTAGATCCTACGATAACCCAGTCTTTTCTTAGAAGCAGCGCAGCTTGTCTTTGGAATCCAATAACGAAGGGATAATCAATCTCATCCTGCCTCCCACCGATCTGAATATTCCTTCAAGCAGCGCTCGCTTTTAGAAATGGCCACGATTCCTTCAGCTTCAAGTCCAATGGCGCCATGCCAGGCGGCAGAGTTCTGGGAAAACGCTCCTTCATCCGCCCAGTTTGGTTGGTAGGGACGATGGGATTTTTTCTTCCTTCCAGTCCCTCCGAGTGTGGCCGGGATGGGTTTCTCAGCAGCTTCCCCCGAACTCCCAAACGTTCCTGTCTCTACAGCGTTAACCACAACACCAAGTTGGACGGCTCGCATCCCTCTCCTTCGTGACCAGCTGCGGCCTTAATGCCCGCCGCTTCCTCGGGGTACTTCTTGCGTCTCTTCCCTAGAGTGAGCTTGGGTGGTTCTTTTCTGTTCTGCCCCCTCCCAGGCAGCCCTTGGGATGAGGGGTGGGGGTTGTAGCCAGAGGCGGGCGCCGGCTCCCGCGGAGCCAGCGGGTCCATCATAGTCTGAAGTCCTGGGCCGGAGCAGACAGTGCGGCCTTAACCCCCTCGAGCTGGGGAGAGGGGACCGGGCCACATAAGCAGCCCAAGGGAAGGGGGGGATCAAAGGCAGCCTGCCGCCCAAAGCCACGGGCAGCTTCCTGGCACGTGCCATGCTGCCAGAGGGTCGGCAGCCCTCGGGAACGGCTCCGGGTGTACGGGCCTGGCGCTCAGCACCGCCCGGCCGGCCAGCTCCCACCGCCGGAGTCGGGGTGGTTGGAGCCGCCTCCCACGGTAACCCCCGACCCGCAGCGAGGCCCGATCACTGTTTGTTCAGTTTACTTTGTTCTCAGCTGGTAAAGGGCAGAGCCGTTCGAGAAGGTCTTTAATTAATCGGATCATCTGTGATCATCGATCTGCGGGCGCTAAAGAAGCGCCTTCCGGAGCCGTGTCACCACCGGCCCTGCGGGGAGGAGCAGCACCAGGAAGCTGCGGTGCGGAGAAGATGCGCGCGTGCACCCGCACACCCAAAACAGAAAGGAAGCGGGCGGCCTTGAAAGTCAAATGGGAGGGAGGGCGCGCGGGCCACCGGCCACGGAGTGCGGCTTTCCCGGGAGGGGAGCGCAGCGAGCGCGTCTGGGGGAAGGGAGCCGGCCCCGGGGAGCGCGCAGAGGCCCCAAGGCTGGAGCGCGGAGCCTGAGGCGGGGGAGGGGTGTTTCGGGCAGGAAGACGGGCCCAGACGGAGCCGTGGAGGGTCCCCGCCGCCAGAGGGGAAGCATGTGGGGGGGGGGGGGGCGGCGACTGTCCTTAAGGAGAAGCGCGGCTCTTGCGGAGCGGGGGTGGGAGAGAGCGGAGGCTGGAGGTCGGGAGGTCGTTGCCGGGCCCCGGTGTGTCTCGCAGGTTCTACACGGGCTCGCGGCCCCTCTTGGCTCCCTCGGTGATTTCCTCTTCATTTCCCACCCGCCGGCGCCCTCACGTAAGAGAACGACCCGGCTCTGACTCCCCAGCGCTCTGGGTCACCCCCACCCACACCGAGGGTCGCCGGGATCTCGGACCCAAGCCAGGAGGGCCCGGAGGACGTCGTGTGCAGGCTGTCCGGGCCCACGGAAATGGAGTGACTGCTGCACACACACACACACGCACAACACGCACGCACCTCAACGCCAAGCCCCGCATCTCCCTGTGCTCCCCTCCCCCCAGGCCTCCAGTTTTTCCCACACCTCGCAAGCCCTGGAGCGCCGGTTCCTGCCTCCGTGCCCTTGCTCAGAAAGGCCATCATGGGGCCCAGGCGTTCCGCGTGCCCCCCTCCCCGAACAGTGGCAGGACTGCACGTGAAGAAGAGGGAATTAGGGGGCGGGGCCGCGAAGCGCGGTGACCGACGCGGGGAGAAGAGGCGCCGGGAGACAGCTGGGAGGGCTCGGGGCCGCCCGGCCCGCCAACGCATCCCCTGAACAAAGGGGCTCGGGGTGGGCGCGCGCCCCCGTCTGTGGAGTGCCGCCTCGGCCAGCCTCCGGTGTGGCGGGGACACGGGAGCCATCCCGCCCTGAACTAGGAGACGGCCCCCGCCGGTCAGCCCCGGAGACGCCCACGCGCGAGCGCGCACAGACGCCCCACGGGGTTTGCCGGCGCGCCGTCAGCCGCGCCCCGGTTTCGGTCCTGATTTCTCCTCGGTTCCTCTCAGCTCTCCGAGACCCTGAAGCCTGGGGAGCCAAGCTCTCTGACTCCGGGGTCTCCCCCGCATTGCTCCGCCCCCCAATAGTCTGTTTCTGGGTTTGGTGCGCTTCCCCACCCGGGGGCCCGCCCTCCTCCCGCCGGACTTCCGCATCCTTCTAGGCCCAGGAGCCCCCTGTGCCGCGCTGCCCTCCCGGAGGCCTGCGGCCCTTCTCAGAGGCCCCTCGCACCGCCCCGGGAGGCAGCCCCCGGCCTGCGGGCTCCTGTCACTCGGCTCGGCCGTCAGCCTCTGGAGCCCGGGCCTGTGTGGCCCACGCAGACCCTCGAGGAACAATTACGGCTGGCCGGGCTGGCCCCGAGCTCTGCGTTAGCTTCCCCCGGCGGCGGCTGCTTCCCTTCGGGCTGCCCCGGCGGGTAAGCCCCGGGGGGCCAGGCCCAGGGCAGGAGGAAGGCCGGAGGAGGCTGCAGTGCTCGCCCAACCAATGCAAAAGCTCTCTTCCTCCTAATTGCCTCCCCTCCCCCTCCGCTCCTGCTCAATAAACTTGATCCCATTTTAAAAAATCCTGTTCTTTCGGTACCCCCCCCCACCATCTGTTGCCACAATCCCGTGGGGGGGGGGGGGAGGTCCAGCTGGCACGCGCAGAAGGGGCCGAGCGCCCGGGTGCCCTGACGTGGCGGCTCCGGGGAGGAGAGGCGCCCTCCGAGGGCCCGCCTCTGGCCAGCTGCAAAACCCATCGGAGCCGGCCGCCGACGTGATCGATCCCAGCCACGGAGTGCTCGCCCTCCCCCCTCCGGACCACGGCGTCCTCGCCCTCCCCTCCCCTCGGGCCGTGACGTCCTCGCCCTCCCCCGACCCAACCCCGGCCCTGTCTGGTGCGGTCAGGGGGAACAATGAGGGAGGCCGAGTCCCGTCACAAAGGCGGCAGCTGCGCTCCGGCCTCCCGTGCGGGAGGGGCCCGGGCTCCGGGGGTCCTGGCTCCGGCCTCGCTAATTTATTTATAGATGCGCTATCGCTTTCTGGGCCCATTGAAGAGCGCCCGAAATGCATGGAAATGGAAATCCCCGGAGCCTCCCAAGGATGAATGTATCTGCTCCGTACAGATGTCTGCCCCCCCCCCCCCAAAAAAAAGTCCCGGGGAAATAATGGGAAGGTAAATGTGTCTCGGGAGGCGCTCGCCCGGCCTTTCCCCGCGGGCCTGGCTCCGCGTCCCGGGCTCGGGACTCAGTGCAGGCACGTGGCCAGTGAGGAGGCCCGGCCGGGGCTTTCCCCCTCACCGGCCCAAAGCCACGGCGGCCATGCTGCTGGAGAGGCCTGGGACTGGGAACCGGAACAACGGGCCTAGATCCGGGGCTTTGTGGGATGCAAAGCAGTTTGCCAGTCACCCCCGGGACCGAGCCCGGGAGTCCGGAGCGGCCGGGACCTGAGCCCGGGAGTCCGGAGCGGCCGGGACCTGAGCCCGGGAGTCCGGAGCGGCCGGGACCTGAGCCCGGGAGTCCGGAGCGGCCGGGACCGAACCCGGGAGTCCGGAGCGGCCGGGTTGGAATTCTGCCCGGGGAAAGCCCCCGTGTTTAGCTCATTAAGTGGGGGTCACGGCACCTCCGCCAGCTAGCTCACAGGGCGGTTGGAAGGGACAGGCCTTGCTCAGTCTCTGGACTCTGTGAGACTTGTGGGCCCCGATCCTTTCTCTGGGGCCATTTTGGGGAGCACGGAGAACGGGGAAAGCCTCCAATCGATGAGCGGCAACAGTGATTATTTTAGCCTCCAGTCTCCAGAGATCTGGAGACTTCCTCTCATCCCAGCTCCCCGGCACGGGAGTCTGAGGAACGCAGACCATTTCCCCCTAAGGAGGTGATTGGAAGGCTTCCGCCCGCCCTTCCCAGATGCTCCCGATTGCAGGTCGGTGTCTGATGGTCCGGGCCAAGGGCCCCAGAAATAATCCTCAGACTGAGCCTCAAGAGGAGGGAAAGAACCAAGGGTTCTTTGATGTTCTTAGGGTAACGCCAGTTATTAGATTATCCCACCATCTCTCGGTTCTTCCTTTTGTAAATATTTTCTGTGGTCAGTCAGTCAAGAAGCATTTATTATGCACTTACTGTGTGCCACAGTGTTCCAGATACCGGAGAAACAAAGAATAGGGGGGAGGGAGGAAACCAGTTTCTCCTCCCAAGAAGCAAACATTGTGCTGGTGGAGCCGTGTGTAAACACCAGGTGCATCCTACAAGTCTGTGTCATCCAACAACCTCATAATTTACGGATGAATAAAAGGTCCGGAGAAGGGACTTCTTCAAAATCACAGGGTTGCCGGATCATCCACCTGGAGCTAGAAGGAACTTTAGAAGTCTGAAAATGACGCCTTTTTATTATAAATGGAGAAAGGGAGGCCAAAAAGCCCAAGATCATGGGTGATCAAAACTATGGGTGATCAAAACTATGGGTGAAAAAAATCCTGGGTGATCAAAATCCTGGATGATCAAAACTATGGGTGATCAAAACCATGGGCGATCAAAATCCTGGGGGATCAAAATCCTGAGGGATTGCCCGGGGGTGGGAAGTGACAGGAAGCAGAATAACATCCAAACTGAGTTCTGAGTCCAGCTGGTGCTCTTCCAGGACACCATGCGTCTCTTTCTCATCTAGAGACATCGTGGAGCTGATCTCTGCCGTCACAATGCCCATGGTAGGATTGAAACCTAGATTCTCCAAATCCAGGTTCACTTAATCCCTTACTCACTTTTCAGCTCCATGATGGAAAGAACTCCCCTTCACACACACCCCCCACCCCCACCTCCCCCCTGCTTATCCCCGGTCACAGCACAGTACTCTGCACACAGCAGCGTCTTAATAATGCTTTTTAAATGTGGGGTGAATCATCCTCAGGGTAGCTAACCAATTACGTTAGTGCAAATCTAGCACTTTATCAGTTTCACAGGACTCTTCTCATAATAGCCCTAAGTGGGGGTAGCACAGATATAATTAACACCATTTTACAAATGAGTAAACTGAGCTCGGAGACTGTCATTTTCCCAAGTGAGCCAGCTGGGCCTGGAACCTGAGTCTTCCCTTCCCCGTGGACATAGGCAGCCTCCCTCACAACCTTCGGCAACTTTTATTTTTGACAAAGTATGCTTTTTTGCTTTTTTCCCTTTTTTCAAATTTCCAATTTTTATTTTTATTTATATTTATTTTATTTTCCTTTGTTCTGAGCAGGCTCTCTTCACGATTCAGACGTTGTAGAGATTCTGATGAAAACATGAACAGACTAAAAAGAAAATAATAAGCTTTTTAAGAAGGATTTGTGGGGGAATTTGTGAGTAACCTAAAAATTGAGTTGGGATGGACACAGTCACCATAGTTGTTGCCTTGGGAAAATAAACAACCCCTCTCGAGCTCATCTGCTTGGATTCTGGAGCTGGAATGACGACAAGGAAGGACAGCGTCCTGTGCCATCCTAAAATAAGTGAGCCGCAGCCTCTCACAGGCTTGGGCTTTGAGTGGGGGTCGCCTGCCCCAAGCCCCTCATTTGAGGTTTAAGGGAGGAAACGGCTTGTCCGAGGGCAGAGGCTGAGAGACCCCAGAGCCAGCCTCCTTCCCATCCCCTTATCCATTTGTGGCAGTATTTTTACTGAACGGCTTCATTCCAAAATGGATCCTTGTGTTCCGAGTGAGAGGACAGAGGCGTGGAAGGCAGAGTGCCGCCGTCCATTTTAGGCTAAGATAAAACTGAGGGGAAAGCGGCCTCCACCTATCCCAGGTCTCCCCCGTCTCTTTCCCAGTCCATAGGAGAAATCACGTGACCGTGACAGGCAGCTGGCCCCCTGCCCTATTATCTGAGCCGGCCTCCAGGCTGGTTCATTACAGCCAATGATTACTCAAGACAGAATAACGCTGTCACCTGCCGGGGCCTGACAGGACTCGGCCATCTGTACCCCATGGTCCGAGGTGTAAGAGGTCACCGAGAGGGGTCTGAATGGGAGGTAGATGTCTGCTTACTGGCCTGACAGATGACTGGGTCATTAAGGGGGGTAGGGATGGACTCAAAGCCAAAGCTTCTCCCTTGGGAAAACCAGTCCAGGAAGCCATGAAAATGTACGGCAGGGCTAGTCAGAGCTGCGCTCTGGGGCTGGAATCACAGCAAAGCAGCTCCACGCCTGTCCCGTCCTGTCTCCATCGTTTACTGGCTCGGTGACCCGGGAGAAGCGTCTAGGAGCCTTCGCCGCCTCCCATAAAATTACGGGTTTCGTTGGACCGTATCCCCTTCCCGACGATGCCTTTTTAATTCTGATCCTGGGACGGACAGAGGTTCATTAGAGACCACATTTATGTGGGACTTTGATGTTTACAGAGTGCTTTCCTCACAACATCCCTAGGAACAATGTAGATAAGTAGTAGAGTAGTAGTATTCCCGTTTTACAGATGGGAAAGTAAGGCTCAGATGGAAGTGTCATGTCTGGGACTCCACTTCTCTGATCCTGTTTATTTCTGCTTGATAAAAATATAATGTGTTTCAATAGACATCCCTATTCCAAGACCACAATAATGATAATAATAATGATACTATATTATTAGAGAACTATATCCTGTTACCAAGTGATTGAGAAGGGATTTCCAGATCTTTTTTCAGTTTCTTTTTGTTTTGTTATTTGTTTTGTTTTGCTGAGGCAATTAGGGTAAGTGACTTGCCCAGGGTCACACAGCTAGGAAGTGTTAAGTGTCTGAGACCAGATTTGAACTCAGGTCCTCCTGACTTCAGGGCTGTACTCTAACCACTGCACCACCCAGCTGCCCCCTTGTTTCAGTTTTAATGATTATTGTGTAATTTTTGCCTCCTTTTCAATCACTTGGATAGGGAACCTTTAGGAGCAGAAAACACAGATACAGGACTGAAGGTCTCATTTTATTTTGGGAGATATATCAGGCCACTTAATACTGAGGACTACATATAGTTATTTTCCATCTCCCCCCCCCCCCCCGGCTTGAAAAGACACATTTGTCCATTTGTGGGAGGAAGAACTGTGAGGGATGAACCAGGAAAGGTGGAGAGGGTCCAAATTGTGCTAAATTAACAGCTCAAGGGCTGGCAGGTCAGATAAAGCACACCCCACATGTCCAGAGTCCATGGCTTCGTGACTCACTGATACGGCTTCCCCCCTCTGGATGAGGTGGCAACCAATACAACCAATGGGGTGTCTCTGTCTAAAAAGCTGCCCCCCAAAAACAGTTTAAAAGAAAAAAAAAGCTGGCTCCGAGAAAGCTTTCCGAATGTGAGCTGGGGAGATTTAAGAGCCCATCATTTGGCTGCACTGAGTGTGGGAAGGTCTCGCTCTGCAGAGCAAACTTTCCTGTACTAGAGATTTCGGACTAGAAAGGAATCGGGGGCTGTGCGGTGGTGTTGGGTAGGATCCTGGGCCTGGAGTCAGGAAGGCCTTATTACAAAACTTGTCCCGAAGTATCTGTGTGACCCTGGGCCGGTCACTCTGAATGTCTCCGTCTCCTCATCTCCAAAACATTGGTGGGTCACGATGGCCCTGACCTTCCCGCGTGTTCTGAGGATGAAACGAGAGACTCTGTAAAGTCCTGCGTAAGCTTGAGAGCGCGACCATAAATGCGGGCTGTCATTATGGCCAACGTGGAAAAGCTCCGTGGATTGTTACTGGGAGGAATGGGCGGGCGCTCGAAGCCGCACACGCAAGCGTGATCCAGGAGGCTTCCCAATAATTAGAGCTTGTCAGGGAGGGCGTCCCCTCCCCGAGGAGCAGAGGCCATTTATCAGGGATGTGGAGGAGGGAGGCTTTGTTCAGGGCCAAGTGGAGCTGGATCTCCTCCTCCGAGATGGTTCCTCAAGGAAACTGAGGAACAGAGAGACGGCGGCTCTCCAAAGGCAGTGACGGCAGGAGGCGAATCCCAGCTCCCATCTTCTGACTCCGCTTTTTGTCAGCAGCGTTCTAGTTCTGGGCTCTTCTCCGGGTTCATAATCTTCTATTTCACTTAAGCTTCGCCCTTGTTCTCTTCTCTTTTGTTCTCATTTCCATCAATGTTCTCATTAGATGAATATTCCCAAAAAAGGGACAAGAGAAAGAGCAGGATTTAAAGGGGGGATGGAGGGAAGGAGACAGAGAAGGAAAGGAGAGAATTAAAAACCCCATTACTGACATTGCGAAACGTTTAGTGAGCACCAAGCGGCTGAGAAGTTTTAACGTTCCATATCGTCCCACTTACATTTTGTAAAATGCCCGAGACGAGCTTGCAGAGCCGGTACCGAGGTGAGCCAATTAGTCTGAGACGCTCGCTGGGGAATGAAAGGCTTTCCAGGCAGCTCCTGAATGTGCGGGCTCCATGAATTCATTTGGAGCCGTCAGAAACCCCTGCGTTCCCCTGCTTTAGCACTAATGTGACCGGGAGGGTTTATTTCCCAGGGACTGTTCTTTAAGAGGAGGGTCTGAAGACATCAGACAAGAAAAGCAAAGATTCACATCAGGGAATAAGCATGTAGAAGCACTTACTTTGGGCCGGGTAGTTCTCTGGGGACAAAGACCAGGTAAGGGGGTTTGAGTCTGGGGTATCCTGTGGGTGAGGGGGCTTTCCCAGTGATCCGCCACCTTCTTCCATTAGTCGGGCCAGATAACTCATACTATTCTGAGGAAAGGAAGCCGTGGGGGTGGGCCCTGGCCAGGCCTTGGGGTCCTAGTGGACGGCCGGGTGGGCTGGGCTGCCCGGCTGTGGCTGGCTGCATGCAGTGACTGGGGGAAGTTTGCACCCACTCGGTGCCCAGGGCAGAGACCCAGGCTAAGTGTGCCAGTGGGGCGATGTCTCTGGAGCTCTGGGGATGGGCCAGTGCTGTGTCAGGCAGGAAGAAGGAGGGTGGGGCAGGGGATGGTCAAGGTCCCACATACCCCCATGTAAGGGGTCCCCCCTCTGGAACACACGATGTCCCTGAGCAGGAAAGCAGCATTGATCTATGGGGGACAAGATTGTAGGAGACGCAAGGTCCGAGGCCTCTTGGAAAAGCCACAAATGTGTCATGGGGCTTGGGCCAATCCAGGTGCCTTCCTGGAGGGAGGTGGGGGCCACAGCCACCTGCCCCTGCGCCTTGGCATCCCCAGTGATCGGACCACCTCCGTCCTTCCCAAAGAGTCTTGCCGGCAGACTCCGGCCAGGGTCTCAATGGCAGGGCCCACATGGATCCGGACCTCTGACCGTGTCCAGGAACAGTCCAGAGCCCTAGAACAGACCCAGAATCTCTGGCACCCATGTTTGTCAGGGCCTTGGAGCCGGGCCAGTGCCTCACAGCAGGGCTTGGCTGATTATCTTCTGGGGGCCAGACTTAGGAAGGGCTGGAGGAAACTGAACCGTGCAGACCAGGCCTAAAAGTAACACCCCCCCCCCCAGCCTGACCCTCCCACCGGGGGCTGACCTTGGACAATCAAGCAGTCAGTGAGCAACCATTAAAGCCTCTGCTGGGCCAGGCCCTGGGCTGGGTGCTCGGGGAAATGACAGATGGTGAGACCCTCCCACTCCCAACTTATATAACAGGGGAAGGACAGATGTAAACAAGTATAGGAGAAATATGAGGAGAATGAATACAAATAAGCCCAAAGCAGTGAGAGAGGGAAGGATCTCACAGCGGGGGAAGGAGGGGGCAGACTAGAAAGCACCTACTACGTGCCAGGCCCAGGGCTAAGTACTTTACAGATATGGTCTCCCTGGATCCTCACACTACCCCTGGGAGTTAGCTGCTGTGGTTGTCCCCATTTTGCTGCTAAAGAACACAGCAAGGAAGTATCTGGGGTCATCGGGAGCAAGGGTCTTCCTGGCCCCAAAGCCAGGGCTCTCACCCCTGCCCCAGCTCAGGAGCAGGGCAGTGGGAGGTGTCGGGAAGCTGGGGGTCTCTCCTCAGCTTCCACGGCCTTGTCCCGCCACATTGTGGGAGGAGGCCATCGCCATCGGGACTGCATCAGCATGTCGCAAGCGGAGCAGGAGTCAGAAGTCCCTGGTCCAGTTCCTCCTGTTCCGTGGGAGGGAGAGGGTGAGCGGAGGAATGTGGCTCCCTCCGGCCAGGGTGTTCCAGCCGTGTCCGGCTCCGCTTGACCCTTTTGGAGTTTTCTCAGCAGAGGCCCTGGAGCCATTGGCTATTCCCTTCTCCGGCTCATTTGACAGGTGGGGAGACTGAGGCAAATTGGGTGGCCCAGCTGCCTGAGGTCAGGGCAAGCTAAAGTAAAGCTAAAAAGCCCTGGAAAACAATAAGATTAATTCCTGAGCTTAAACAAAACAAGAGTTCTCCGTCATGGATTATTACAAACCTCTGTCAGAGAGAATTTATTTTCCATCTTTGCAGTCTGGTTGGGAGAGAAGGGGCAACAAAAGGCATGATTTTGGTGGCCGGCTCCAGGCTTGCGCCCGATGCTCTCTGGCCATGGCCAGAGGCAAGGCAGGGCTGCAGGATAACCAGGACTTGAAAGACTGGCCGGGGCTCTTGAGTCAGCAAGGAGCAGTCTGGAATCTGCAGAGACTCTGGGCAGCTGGGATAATAACGACTTCCGGGAGGCCCTTTGAAGTTTGTCTTCCAAGAGCTGTCAGGGAAGGAGGGGACGTAGCAGGATCCCCATTCTACAGATGCCACAACCAAGGCCAGTGCCATTTCTTTTCCCCACTCCATTTTAGTCATCATCAAAACATTCTCCAAAAAATTCTCAAGACTCCATTAACTAAAAAAATGAAGAAAAGTTAAACCATATTGCAAAATTAATGAGCTCCAAATTCTTCACAATCTAGGGGGGTTAAGTATACGTGTGAGCTTTTACAAGGTCATAAAAATACTTTTTCTTGGGAGTATTTTTAACAACGTTCTTGTTGTCACACTTGTCAATATGAATGTTTTATACACACTGTTGATCTCCTATACTTACTCGACTTAAAGTTTCGGATTTGTCTTTGTATTCTTCATATTTCTTATTGTCTTTGCCATAACAATATTCTCCAACCCGGTTGTCCGTTTATTGAATTTTTAGTTTTCTAGGTTCTTTCAAATATGGAGTTATTCTCTATGAAGCTAAGGCCAGATGTCTTTTTATTATACCACTTAGTTTCTTGAAAAAAAAAAAAAAAAAAAAAAAAAAAAAAAACTTTTAAAAATGGTGACTCTGGCCAACGATCACCCACCAGCAAAAGAAGGAGCCGGATCACAAACCGGGAGGCTTCTCAGTCTCTCGATTCTCGGTGGTTCCAATGGTGGCAGGGCCCAAGTCGGCACGGCCCCTGGAGCTGATTTGCAGGAGCACCTGGCCTAGCTACAGAGGAAGGAAAGGGCAATCGCGTACTTTCCGTGTACTCAGACAGTGGGAGCCGTGCACCGGCAGCACAGCATGGAGAGACCCACAATTCCAAACCTCTCTGTGTAAACCCTCAGCCCGAGCTACCTTTTGGTTTTAAAAACTTGCTGGATTGATTGGGTTTTTCAGGGATGCAATTTCTCTAAATGTATAAAGTACTTAAGGGAAGGCAGAAACTTGTATTGTTTCTAATATCCCTGGAATGCTTATAATGCATCAATTGTCAAAAGTGTAGAAAATAAAAAACAAAATAAGATACAATAAAATAAAATTCGATGAATTATAAGATAAAGCAAAACAAAAAACAAGTTAAAAAGAAAGCAGAATGAAGCAAAACAAGATTAAACACAAAATAAAATTTAATAAAATCAGATGCTTTTGGAGGATGGGGCAGCCATCACAATATTTACTTTAATCAGAATAGCTATCCCCATCACCGAAACAGACTGCAGCCTCAAATTATAACTAAGGCTTGGCAATGAAAGTACTGAAATAGGAGATTATGGGGTTTTCCCCCTATTCTTCCTGCCTCGTGTCTACTAGTCCTTTCCCTACAAGGAAGCGAGGAGAGGTGAAACCTGGAAAAGGAAGAAGGAAAAAAGGATGTCAAAGTCATTGACGAGCAGAAATGGGTACACTAGCGCTCTGCCAGCTCCACTGCCCCCGTGGTTACACTGTCTCCCGTAATCCGACAATACCTAACATTTATGTGGCACTGACTGTGTGCCAGGTACGGTGCTAAGCACGTGACACTTATTTCATTTTATCTTCACCACAATTCTGGGAGGTGGGTGCCATTATTGTCCCCATTGTACAGATGAGGAAACTGAGGCAAAGTGACTTGCTCAGAGTCACACAACTAGTAAATTTCTGAAGCTGGATTCGAACTCCTTTTCCTAATTCTAGCCCGTGGCTCTCTCCCCTCTGCCATTCAGGAGATAGCAAACCCACCTCCCCCCACCAAAAGTCCTAGCGGACACGGCGTGTCTACACTTGACATCGCGTGTGTACGGGACATGTTACCAGAGGACCTGGATTCAGATCCTGCCCGTGTCACTTACCGACTTTGGGTGGCACATAGGCATTCTAATATGGGGGTTATTTTTACTTAGAAAGCAAGAATCTGGCCCGGGGTCTAAGACCTCCATGGGCTCCAATCCCTCCCTCCTCACCCCGTGCTTCGGTTGGCTTGACTGCACTTGTCTGCTAGAAGAACAACAGATCCCTCCAGGAAATATGGGGGGGGGGGGCTGAGAACTGAAGGTGAGCAAAGGAAAGAGCCCATGGGAAACGGTTTGTAAAACCTAATGGTGACGTGCACGGTGCATGTTTGTGTGCACATGTGTGTGTTGTGTTTATATTGTATATATGCACTGCATGTGTATATCTGAATATACATGTGTATATGGTATATTTATATAAATATGTTGTATTTGTATATAAGTATATACGTATGCATGTGTGTCCATCATGTGTGTGCATGTGTGAATTGTGTGTGTTATGTGTTTATATTGTAGATATGCACTGCATGTGTATATCTGTATATACATGTATGTATGTGTATATAAATATAAAATAATAAATATGCTCTCCGGGGCAGCATGAACAAAGTTGGGGACCCCCGCCCCGAGATCAGGCGTCAGGGAAGGACTTCAGGGGAACGGCCGCGTGGTTGCCGGGCCGAACCTCCAAGGCCGGACGAATCGTTCCCTGCCTCCTCGCCACCTCCAGAAAAGTCCCCAAGTGTCGAGACCAGTCTCAGTCCCCGTCCTAGGAGCTCAGGCTCTCTTCCCCGGCCTCAGGAGCAGGGAGACGGCTGGCTGTTCCCCTGTTAGCCTTCTGTTCTGCTGAGCTTGCTGGGGAGGAGCCAGCCAGGACCACATCCAGCTCAGTACGGGCTCCCAGGCCTCCCATGCTGAGCCTGGAATGCAGGGAGGCTGCTGGGCAGCGGGCAAGGGCAGCTGGGAAGGTCCCCGGAGTCCCACCTTCGTGGCTTCCTTCTTCCCATGATTATTCATCGGTGAGACTCAGCCTGCAGGTCCTGCTGTGGAATTAACTGCTGCAGAGTCAGTAATTACTCCCTCACGTGGGCCTGAGTGGGGTCCCTTCCCATTTTGGATGAACAGGGCCTAGTACCTCCTGCAGCAGACTGCTCACTCCGGCTTCCCGAACCAGTGTCGGGAACCCATAACTGGACATCTCCAAAGCCTGCCCGGGACGAGACACGCAGTGGATTCTTTACGAGGTCATGTTTGGTCGTTGGTTCGGCTACCCGGCATGAGCAAAAAGGCCATGGGGCGAGAGAGACCGAGAGCAGGCTTTTAGATAGCTGTCGGGGAGCAAAAACCAAATATTTATTCAGCTTCCGAGCCGTGCTGTGCTCTAGGGGCCACAGCCCCAGCTACAAAGAAGAAAACAATCCCGGCTCACAAAAAGCTGACATTCTAACGGCCGGGCGAGGAGGCGGAAAAATACAGTCAGCAAAACGGGAACATTTGCTCTGTTCAGTCACTTTGGTCCTGTCCGACTCTGGGTGACCCATCGAGGCCTTCTTGGCAGAGACACTGGAGTGCTGTGCCATTTCCTTCTCCAGCTCATTTTACAGATGAGGAAACTGAGGTAAATAGGGTGAAGTGACTTGCCCAGGTCATACAACTGCGAGGTATCTAAGGTTAGGTTTGACCTCAGGAAGATGGGTCTGACTCCTGGCCCTCTATTCCCTGGGGCACCTCGCTGTACACACACACAATCTAAGCAATTTTCCTGGGTGGATTATGCATTCCAAGAGAAAAGTAAGGTCTCATTTTTGTCTTTATATCTGCCAAGTCCCTGCCCCTGATTGCCTCAGTTTCCTCATTTGTAAAATAAGCCCTCCAGTGTCTCTCCTAAGAAAGCCCCAAATGGGATCACTAAGAGTCAGCCACAGATGGAACGACTGAACAATAACAATACAGAGCTCACCGCAGACTTTCACAGAAGCACGGCCCAGTGATTCCCTCGCTTCTAGAGCCGGTCCCACACTCCATGTCAAGTTGGCTTTTGTGACATTCTACAGCCCTCCTCTCCTCAAAGAAAAAAAAAAAAAAACACTCTGGGATATATCATTTTTAAATGGAAGGAATTAAAAATAATTTAATTATTATAAATAATAAACTAAAAAATCCTAGTTTAAAGTTTCTTTTCAGGAATTGGGTGCCAGCCCTTGAGATCGCAGAGCCTTCAAACAGGTGTAAGAACGACACAACTCAGGATTGAGCTGTAGCCCGAGAGATATATAGGTTCTCCCCAGGGCCAAAGTCTTCACGCTTCTTCTTACAAAAAAAAGAAGGGGAGGCTTGAGGACAATTGCCAACGTTTAATGGCCCACAGGCTAAATGTCGAATTTTACTTTAATATCCAGACGGTAGCTAGGAAAATTTGACACCCCTGTCCCTGGAGAGCTAAGCCTTCCTCAATCATTCCTTAACGTTGAGCCTGTCTAAGAGAATATCTTATTCATACTTTGTTTGCTGCTCTGGCAACTTATTTTAGGAGACAATTTCCATTTATACAAATCCTCAGCGTTGGAGCTATCCAGAAGTGAAATAGATTATAACTCAAGCTAGTCCGCTCCGCGTCCGTGGGCCCCATCAGGATCCTGGGCCTTCGTTGTTCCTTTGTCACATCTGCTTTTGCGCTTTCTCTTAATTCTTGGTATGTTCTATCGTGCATTTATGCATTAAATGCATTAAAATTATTGAGTAATTAATGCATGTTTGAATGTTGATATCTCTTTTCTGCTAACTTTCTTGAGGGCAAGAGTCATTTCTCATTTTCTTTGTATCTTTGTTTGAGGGAGGGATAGAGAGACAGAACGAAGAAGGGAAGAAGGAAGGAGGGAGGGAGAGAGGACAATGACAAATTAAAATTCGCCCAGAGAAGTGTAATCAGAATGATAAGAGCAAGACATAGAATATAAAGAACTTTATGAAGAGTTAGCCTAGAAATAAAAACATCGGATGGAGACGTGAAAGCTGAAGATTCATTCATACCTTTGTTCAAGGTTTGTTCTTCCTGACACCGGAGGTAGGACTGGGACTATCAAATGATCATTGTTGGCAGGGGAACCGATTCCTGTTCTCTAGAAGAAACCAGACCTCACAGTGAGAATCGCCAGCGATGGAACGTGCTGCCCCACGGAGGGCTGAGCTCTCCATCACTGGCATAGCCAAGCGCTCGCTGAACAATGATCGTCCTGGGACAAAGAGAAGAAACGCGCTCTAGTGGGAGTTGGACAAAACAGCTTTCATAACTCCATTGGAGCCTTTCCTGCTCTGCGCCCCGGCTGCCAGTTCCTCCTTTCCCCAGACTGCCTTGCTTTTATTCTGCATAGATGTTGTACCCATGAATAAGCAGTTTTCCCAGATAAATTATGAATTCCAAGAGAAAAGTAAGGCTTCCTTTTTGTTTCTCAATCTCCAACCTAGCACATAGTAGGTACCTAATAAATGTTTGTTGATTAATTCTTTTGTATTAGGGAAAATAATCTAAGAGCTTACGTCTATGATCCCGACAACAATTCCTTAAGGCAGAGGCTAGAATTTCTTGTATTTTACAGATGAGGAAACTGAGAGCAACAGAGGCAAAATGACTTTCCCAGTATAACACACTTAGGGATCTGAAACCAGGGCTTCCTGGTTTTCTCAATGGAGCCTCTGAAATAAATCCAATCAAGGATAGAATTAACAAAATTTAGAAATAAATCATCCTCCAAAACTCCTTCTTGGAATTTTATTTATTTCCTTCTGTCTTTATCGGCCTATTGAAATGCCTTCTTGGTACCAGCAGTATTCCATTTAAAATGTGTGTGCTCTAATACAATGATCACTTTGGCTTCCTCTACTAGGTAACAATGAATCACGCGATGCAAGCTCTTAACTTATCCACCCAGACCTAGACAGGCTTGTTTCATTTCTAAATGAAGCACTCCTCCACATAAAATAAAATCTGACAGTTTTATTTTCCAGGCCAACATAGTTAGCATTCTAGAGCACCTGGGTCCCGGTAGCCTTAGAAGACTAGGAATTTATTTCCTTCTACTACCTAGTAACTCAGGGAGTGCCTCGGTGACCCTCCTCACCCAGCCCTGCCCGCCAGATGACAAACAATGGCCTCCTGAAAATGCAGAGTGTACCTTGCTATGAAACGGCCTTCGTCCAAGTTAAAATGCCCATGAGTCCGAGTGAAGGCAAGACTTGGCTGCTCTTCAAGGCCTACCTTGGGGAGGCAAGCGGGGCTAATGCTTGGAATGAGCCCCAAGTTCAACTCCTGATTCCACTATTTCCTCTCTGTGTTATGTAGAATAAATCACTTCCCGTTCCTGACCTTCAATTTTCTCATTTGTTATTTAAAAAAAAAAAAGAGGAAGTGGGACTGAAATGAAAAAGGAGAGATCACAGTATGGTTAATGCAGCAGTGCCAAAGTCGGTTAGAAATAGGGACCATACACAGGGTTCCTTGTGGTTTAATTTTAAAATATGTTATACCTTATTCTCATCAGAACTGACTCAAAGAGGAAATAACATACACATTCAATTGGGGTATACAAATCTTATCTGGGAAAAATAGGAGGGAAATGGGATACAGGAAGGGGAGAGGGTGACGAAAGAGAGGGCATACTGGGGGAGAGAGTGGTCAGGAGTAAAACACTTTCTAGGATGGACAGGATAAAATGAGAAAAATAGAATAAATGAGGGGAAATACGCTGAGCAATAGTAATTGTAAAAAAAGAATTTTGAAGCAAGTTTTTCCAATAAGATTTCATTTCTTAAAAGGAACTGAGCCAAATTTATTTAAAACAATAAGAACCATACCCCACTTGATAAATGATTAAAAGATATGATTAAAGGTCCAAAGAGCTATAAATGCAGACATATCCTTTGACCTAATAAAAGCACCACTAGGCATAAATACCAAAAGAGAAAAGGACCTCTATGTATAAAAATATTCATAACCGCTGTCTTCTCAGTGCCAAGAATTAGGAATTGGGAGGATGCCCATCAACTGGGGAATGGCTGAATACATTGTGGTGTGTGATTGTCATGGAATAATGCTGTTCTATGGGACATGATGAGCAGGATGCTCTCAGAAACAAATCTGGAAAGTCCTTCAGTGAAATGTACTGTATACAAGGTAACAGCAATGTTCTGGAATGACCATCTGAAGATGACTTTGCTATTCTCTGCAGTACAATAATCCATGATGACTGAAGGATTTATCCTGAAAAATCCCATCCATACCCAGAGATGAAACTGATTGAAATTTCTCTGTCTCTCTCTGTCTCTGTCTCTGTCTTTTCTTTTTTTCTTTCTTGAGGGTTTTTTTAAATTAGGGAGGGCAATCTATGTTTTCTTTCACAATATGACTTATGGAAATATTTTGTATAACCTCATATGTGGTTTATTAATGGGTACTGGAAATGGAGATAAGGGAGAGAATCTGAAACTCAAAAATTTTTTAAACATATTAAACTTTTTTAATGTAATTGGGGAAACATGTTAAATTTTAAAAATTAAGTAAAATATCAGAGGTTATAAATGTTTTATTTATTTCTATTTATTTTGTTAAATATTTCCCAATTACATTTTAATCAGATTCAGGCCATTTTCAAAAGTGTTGTAAACCACATGAGGCCCATAGGCTCATGGTTGATATCTCTAGCATTATGGAAAGAACATGGGATTTGGAGTAAAGAAAATCTGGATTTTAATCTCACCTCCATTTGTTTTACCTCCTTTTGAGAGAGAAGGAAGCTGCGATCTGAGAGGATTAAATGTACTTGTTCGAATCCACATAGCCAATAACTGAGAGAGCCAAAACTCCTCCATGTTTCTGGACCTAAGCTCTATATCCAAAGCCATACTGAAGATCAAGTTTCGGGGAGTGGGGAGGAAGAAGAGCTTTTTGGCTTTGAAGAGCCAAAAAATAACGAAGTAAAACAGTGTCCCTTAAAGAAGCAGGAACTCTCTTCCAGCAGGACCCTAGATAGGGTCATTCTATTAAAATAGAGAAGAGAAAAAATATTACCTTGGAGATATCAATGAATTTCAAATAATTGTGTAAAGAAAAAACTTTGGAATAGCTCTTTAGCTGAATCTTGCTGGGATCTCAGGATCTAAGGATCTTTAGAGCTAGAAGGGACCTTAAACTATAAACTTAAACTATAAAATATAAATTATTAGCATTATCCTGTAAGATGTGGTAGAAAAAAGATTAGCTTCAGTCACAATTCTTATATTGGGAGGCTAGAGGTTTCGAGACTGGTTTTACAAAGACATAGACCAAAAGCCAATGGCATAATGACCATGTCCACTATATGTGCTTCACATTTTACCCCCATAGTCTTCAGAGAGGAGGGGGATCACATGCTTCCCCATCATGCTTCTGGCATCGCCATCGCTCATGACAGTTCATCACAGGCCAATGGTTACTTATATTCTTGTCATTTATATACCTTGGATATATTGTTCTCAAGGTTCTGCTTTCTTCAGTGTGAACCACTTTATCTTTATCATGTTTTTTCTGCATACCTTATATTTGTTCTTTCTTATAATAAATTATCTCATGATATTTTTATCCCATAGGATGTTTACTCCCCCATCAATGGATTCTCACTTTGTTTCCAGTGTTTTGCTATCACAAGACTACTTTGAATATTTTGGTATATGCCTTTGATGGTTTGGATAATAAGGCTCAAGAAATGCCCCTGATAAGGAAGAAGAAAAGAAGAAAGGTAGACAGGAGGGGAAGGGGAAGGGGAAGGGGAAGGGGAAGGGGAAGGGGAAGGGGAAGGGGAAGGGAAAAAGGGAAAGGGAAAGGGAAAGGGAAAGGAAAGGGGAAGGGAAGGGAAAGGGAAAGGGAAAGGGAAAGGGAAAGGGAAAGGGAAAGGGAAAGAAAGGGAAAGGGAAAGGGAAAGGGAAAGAAAGGAAAAGGGAAAGGGAAAGGGAAAGGGAAAGGGAAAGGGAAAGAGAAAGGGAAGGGAAAGGAAGGGAAAGGGAAAGGGAAAGGAAGGGAAAGGGAAAGGGAAAGAGAAAGGGAAGGGAAAGGAAGGGAAAGGGAAAGGGAAAGGGAAGGGAAGGGAAGGGAAGGGAGAAAGGAAAGGAAGGAAGGAAGGAAGGGAGGGAGGGAGGAAAACTAGGTAAATAGGCAAGGAGAAAAGAAAGGAGGAAAGCATTAATTAAACACCAACTATGTGTTAAGTACTTTAAAATATCTCATTTGATCTATCTCCTGTCGCCAGCTGTTCAAACAGCATCAAGGTAATAGAAAGTGCCTTGGATTCAGAGACAAATGCCCCATGTCTAAGCCTAATTCAAACATTTGCCAATTATATAAACTTGCATAAACGCAGTCACTTCTCTTCCCTCCACTTGCTTCTCCCTAGATGGAAGTGTTCATTCTTTCTTCTCTCACGTGGTTATTGAGAAGAAAGCACTTTATTAAAACGGTAAAGTTCCAGTTTAAAAAATAGCGATGACTCTTAAAAGTCAACAAAACATGATGAAGAAAGGCTCATCCTGTTGATCTTTTTGCTGTTGTTTGGGTGTGTTAGATTCAAACAAGCAGATTTTAAACTTTTTCATTGTTATTTCTGTTTTGGTCTGTACTGCCTCACGCAGGTGACTGTATTTCCAGAAAATTGACCTTGGACCTAAAGGGCTGGAAGCAGCCCAAGCGAGGAATGAGAAAAGCACATTCAGTCCCCAAGGACGGCAGCCCCAGTGCCAAATGAGGAACACTTACTTCAAGGAAACATCAAGGAAGCTCTTGCCTCCGAGCTAAGAGTCTGTGGAGAGAGAATGTTGTGAAGGTGAGGAGGGAGTGGGGGATAAAGTCATTTTAGAATGAGTGATGGTGCAATTAAAGTAATTGAGAATGAAGGACTCAATTGTTGAGACAAATGAGTCAGCAGGCAAGTTTAACAATGAAACTCCCTTGCATGAGGTGTCTCTCAAATCTTCGTTTCTTTTCAGAAAGTGTTTCACTGACAAATCAACACTTTAAATCTGTTTAGCGCCAATAATATCAGTGGCAGATGACTCTTAGAAGTGCTCATATAAGCTTACCTATCTCTAAAATAAAGAGGAGCATCAGCTACACCCATGAATTGTAAAAAAGTAAATTTAGCAGCAGCGTGGACAATCCCCCCCTCAGGCCTCCGTTCTGCTCATGCCTTTTCTGGGGACACTGTTTGGAGATATTATCATACCTAACTGCCACATTGGCACATGGCAGTGCCAGGACAGGATTCTGGTCTCCTGATTCAGTGCCAGGACAAGACTGGTCTCCTAGGTTCCGTGGTGTCCTTGGAAAAGGAAGGGGTTGCTCATCGGAGGCCCTGGAGGGAAGGTGCCCAGTGGGAGACGGATAAGGGATCCCTGGGTGCAGTAATATCATCCACAATAGTTCGGTTCTATCCCTGACGAAATTCAGGATGTTGGATCCCCTCCTTGGGCCTAAGTTCCTTCTTCTGTAAAATTAAGAGAACCTGCTTAGATCATCTCTATGAAATCTCCCCGCTCTCTGGTTTTGTGCCCCTTTCCCTTCTGACTGACCTTACTCAATGAAAAAAAAAGCTTAATAATAGTATAATTCAAAGAGCAGTCATAGTTATCCTGAGACGTCTCATTGCTGAAGGACCGAGGAAATAGAACATATGCCCCATCTCCTGCAGGTGCTCTCCAATGGGATCCAGTGAAAAAACCATGGGATGAGCAGCCAGCAGGACATCAGATACTTGGTGAGTCCGCCTCCTGGGGAAGAAGAGTCATTCCCGGGGGTTGCGTTGGCGCTGGGAATATGGGTCGGGCTCCCGTCAGAGGAGGTCCCTCTGCTCCTTGGGTTTTAAGCTGCTTTGTTGGGCTTTTCCAAAGGTTATAAAAGAACAAACATCCAGACTCAATACTGTAGCACCTGCCTCTCACTAGCTCTCAGGAAAGGGTGTTTCAAATACATAGTTTATCATTTGTGAGCACAGCTGAAATTATGGATACAATTTACCCACAAGCTGACCATTTCTGCTTGCTTAAACGGAGTTGTCTGAGGACTTGGGGCCGCATTTATAGTTTCTAGCAAAGGACTATGGGACAGAGACGGAGGCTGTCGGAAAAAGGGGAAGCAAATGTTCCACAGACGTTAAGCTCCAATTCCTAGTGGGATCCACTTGGAATCAATCGTCAGAAGCACTGTGGATAATGGCAACAAGGTCTGGATTCAAGTCCCGCCTCTCCCACACGATGGCTGCGTGACTGTATATAACTCAGACTCTGGATGACTCTCAGGAGACTAAAGGTTACAGAGCATTGTTGGTCTCGTATGTGGAAAGAGTTTCCACAGTGGGGAGTTCCCTCTCCAGATGAAACCACAGGTACAGACCCATCCCGCCCCACCCCAAAATAACAGGGATGTTGACATTATTCGGATTGTATACGAGAGAGATTCTTCCAGTTTATGAATAGGTGAGGCTTCTGCCTTTTCACCTTCAAACAATTCATGGTTTCATCACTGGGGATTCCCCTTCTTACTTAGTGCACGATCTTTATGAGTTTCTGTGGCCAAAAATAACAATAAACCATCAAGCCCAACCCTTCAAGGATGAGTCTTGAAAATCTTCCCTAGGTTGGTCCTTGGGAACCATTTACCCGTCCATCTTCCAGTATGTTCTAACAGGCTTTCGATCCTGCTTTAACCTAGTAACCGATTTTCAGAGTGGAAAGGACCTTAGAGATTATTTCAGCCCATTTACTCTTGACAAATGAAAAAAATGAGACTCAGAGAGGCCAAAAGCCTTTTCCCAAGGCTACCCAGAATTGTAGTAAACAAAAGTACCTGAGTTCAAACTATGGTCTTTTAAACATGGGTCTGATACTACTTTATACACTCTCCTTATTTAGCCTTCGAGAATCCAGGACCATCTTTATTTTGGATAATTAAGCAAAATAAAAGTCTTTGCATTGAGACAATTTATGTTTAAGGACCATAAAACACACTACATAATTCAATTTAACATAATTAGACAAATATTTCTTGAGTACCTGCTATGTGGAAAACTCTGAAATTCACTTGGTTCCAGTGATAATGAAGCCATTACAACCAAGCATCCCAAATCCCTCAAGATATCATTACTAATCTGACCTTTCCGTGGTTGCAGGAATCCTCATCCCATTTGCCAAGAAGAATCCCCCAATGTGAGTGTTAGAAAACATGGCAGCAATCAGCTGCTCCACCCCATCCAGGACTTCCCACTGACCAGTGTCTGTCCCATCTCTGTCGGAAGGAGAGGAGTAAAATGGAGTAAAAGCCAGGAGGAGTAAATGTAAAGTCATGCAAGTGAGTACAAAAAAAATCAACTCCGCAAATAGAAATGCAAGAGGAAAACTCCAAGGAAGGAGAATCCACTCCCTCTCCGGGCAGTCCACTCCACTTTTGATTGTTGGGACATTTGGATTTTCGTTGTTGATTTTTCTGACATCGAGTCTCAACTTGCTTCTCTGTGACTTCCCATCGCTCCTGATTCTGCCTTCTGGGGCCAAACTCAGCAGATTAATCCCTTCTTTCCAAAACAGCCCTTCAAATCCTTAAAGTCAGATTTCACACTCCCCTCCCCTCCCTAATCTTTTCTCTAGGCCAAGGGAGCCCAGTTCCTTCAACCAATCCCCATCTGCCTTCACCTTGCGCCTCTGGCCCAGCTAGAGTGGTCCTTTCTAAACAGCAGAGCTCCACACTGGATTCAGTGAAGCCTGAGAAGGACAAGTACAGTGGGATTAGCATCTCCCCATTCCTGGATGCCATGTCCTTCCTAACATGGCCCCAAAGGACATTATTTTTTTGTTTCTGCCACATCACACAGTGGGCAATTTTGAGCTTGAGATCTACTGAAACCCTCAGATCCTTTTCAGAACAACTAATGTCTATCCATGCCTCCTGCAGTTTTAGATATGGAATTGATTTTTTTGTACTCTTGCATGACTTTACATTTATCCCTATTGAATTTGATTTTATTAAATTTGGCTCAAATGCTCTAGCCTGTCAGGATCCAAGTAGCTCTCCTTCTCGGATATATGTCACCTGAACATTTGGTGAACATCCTACCTATGCCTTTATCCAAAAGGCATAAAAATAAATAAACAAAACAAATAAATAACATCATAATTATATATTGCACATTATATCTTATGTAATACATAATTATATATCATATAAGAATAAAATAAATAAAATTATATATACATGTACAAAAAAATTAACAAAAACTTTTAATATGAAGTAGCCCAGAACTATTTATGTTTTCATGATTCTCTGGAGCTCCCTCCTACAATGAACCATCCCTTCACTACTCTTTGAGTCTAGATTGCCAATCAGTTCTGCCTTCATCTGATGATATAATCATCCAATTTATATCATATCATTTTCTTCACATAAGTACTAAGAACTGTTTTACCAAAAGGTTAGCTAAAATCTGTGTAAATCATCTATTTCTACGACATTGTCCTCATCTGCTACTTTAAGTAGCTCGTCCAAAAAGAGAAGAGCTAGTCATGGGATCAGAAGACATGGAAAGATTGCTTCGAGTGCCTTCTGACTTGTCCTTCTACCACCTTCCCCCAAGAAGAGCAATGTCTGCTTCTGTTTACCCCCATTCTATTTAAGCAGCTCCTCACCAAAACTTCTTCACAACTAGTCTAAGTTGGCCTTGCCAGATCACGGCTCTCATTCGCCAACTGTAACAACCCTGCAAGTCACAGAATCTCCAAAGTGGAAGGAACTTCATTCAGAAGGAATACAACTGCAACCACAACTGAACACGGTTTTTTCCCTACATTAACCATATCCAAAGACTTAAAGATTTTCAGTGAATGGGGGCTCGCTATCAGAATAACTCTGTTTTGAACATCTCTGCTGGGAAGGAAGTTACCTTCTATCAGACCTAAATCTGCTCTCCCCCTCTGAGCTTGTTTCCTTCTTCATGAAATGGAAGTAATCTTTGCACAATCTGCCTCACAGGATTATTGTGAGAAAAGTACTTTCAGTCAATCATTCAGTAAGCACATATGAAGCACATAGTGTGTGTCATAGTAGACTGTGGGGATACGAAAACACAGAATGAAATAATCTTTTGTAAATCTGGTTTTGCTATTTAAGCATGAGTTATTATTATGCTCCCGTACTTCAAAGGAATGGTGATATCGCCAGTGTGGATGCTACCTTCATCCATGTGGTTCACAGTCCAGCTGTGCCTGAATATCCCATGAATCTCTTGTATATTTCCTGTCAGAAATCCTGCCCTAGAGAGTCTCCCCAAAAGCTTTCGCTTGATTGATGTCAGGTGGGCATCAGTGCAACCTGCGAGTTCATCACCTGTTAGCCTTCCTTCGTGCTCTGCTCATGAGGAGGCTCCACCTTTTTTCCCAGCATTTCTCTTTTCTGTTTGACTGCCTTTCCCTCCCTTATCCATATCTTAGATAAACACTGCAGATAGACTGTGAGCTTTTCCAACAGGAGCAAGAGATTGGGCTGGATTAGTAATGATATCTTGAGGGATCTGGGATGCTTGGTTGTAATGGCTTCATTATCATCGGAACCAAGCAAGAGATTGGGAAAATTTCATAGCTTTGTGTTTGAATTTCTCTCAACAACAACAAAGCTTTTGAGCATCTGTTTGCGAATCATGGAATGCCGTAATCTCTGAGGCATCAAAGTTGAAGATCCCCCCAAAGGCAGCGGAGAGACGCAGCAGGCTCACAGAGGCTACAGCGCCTCGCCAAGAAGGAATTGCAGGTAAAAAGTGATTATTGTTATTATTATTCTAGCCTATTCATCCATCACTTCATTCATGTTCATTCATATTTCAGTGAGATCCAACTCTTCCTGTGCCCATTTGGGATTTTCCTGGACAAGAAATTGAAGGGTTTGCCGCGTCCTTCTCCAGCCCATTTTAGATAAAGGCAAACAGGGTTAAGTGACTTGCCCAGAATTACGGAGCTAGTAACGGTCCGAGGCCAGGTTTGAATTCGGGTCTCCCAGACTCAGCTCTCCTTCCTCTGTGCCATCTGGCTGTCCCCGAGGCCTCATGTCTGGATTAACAGTCTTCGCATGATGGAGTACCATTATTAACTCACGCCCAGTGTTTCCTGATGTGTGTTCACTCACCTCAGGTCATTGATTTCTCCCACCTACATTATGTACATTGACTCTTGGACTGTTGTTGTTATTCTATCGTGAAGTGCATCGGCTCAGCTCCCCACCTCCCCATAAATTGTGGAGGCCAGAAATGGGCACAAGATCTCTTCGGGATCGAGTATTTCAGGATTGCTTCTTAATGTATACATTCCCTGACTTTCCTATGTTTCATTGCTTAACTTTCTTTACAAATGCTAGTGGTGAACTAATGAAGTATTACCCTTGTAAACTCGTGGCTGTAAAGCCCCCTTACACCTCCACAAAGTCCATTTGCACTGGGTCAGTGCATCTCCACCTGTCCCATACCCTCTTATCTTCCTTTTCCTTTCCCTCCCCCACCCCCACTTGCAGCAGCTCCTTGCCAGCCTTGGCTAGCTTAATAAGTGTATTTGCTATTGCACATTAAAATATCCGCTTCCTCTTCACTCTAATTGCAGCTTGCTTGGACTATTGATGCAGTGTTTCCCATGTTCTGCTTTGCATTGGAGTTATTGAGGTATATGTTTTCATCTCTCTTTAAGAACAGAAAGCGTGTTTTCTTCTTAGTTTTATCCCCTTCCTCCACCCCATCATCCCCTGCCCAGAATGATTATTTGTCTACAACAGTTACTCAGTCAATGTCTACTGAAGGAGTGAGTGAGTGAGTGAGTGTCACTAATCGCATTAGGCAACATTAAATCATAGCTAACCCCACTATGAAATACATTTTTATATTTTTCCCAAGGTGCACAATGAAACATTGACAATAACTGTTTGAGAATGACTTTCTTATTTATCACAGGGAAAAACATTTTTAACAAAACTTCTCAATCATCTTGAGAGAGATAGCATGGAATGGTGACTCCAAGGCTAGCCAGGTCGAGAAGACCAGGGTTCAAGTCCTGCCCTTGATAGCGAATGCCTGTGTGATCATTACTGTTTTCAATGCTGGCAATGCTCTAAAATTATAGATTTCCCAGAAGGTCTCATGTCTCGTGATCAAGGATATTTTTCACTCTGAAAGTCCCAACATCTCCAGAATCATGGTGAAACAAATCAAATCATCTTAACCAACTCTTTCATCTTGTAGATAAGGAGCTTGGGGTCCACAGAAATCAAATGGTTTTCCTGAGGTCATGCAGATGCTAAAGGAAGTGCAGGATAGAAGCCCCATAACCCAGAGTGTGCATCACTACTCCCAGCAGCTCATAGCCCATCCTTGGACAGATCTATTCCTTTGCATTAAGGCAATGAGAGTAAAGCAATTCCCTCTTTAAGAAGAGGGCGAGTTAATATTTGTTAGGAAGGGCAACATATTAATCTATTATCAAACATTAATGAACAACTTATTTTTGATTAATTTATCTAGCAGAAGTATATTGAGCGCCATGTTTCTATGCATAGATGTATCTACATATACATATAGAATTCCTGACTAATTATTATAGGAACTCCCTCTATCAATGGCAATAATGCAGCCAAGTCTTAAAGAGTTGCCTGGGAGACCTAAAGGTCAAATGGTTTTCCTGGGCTCACATACATAGCCCGTATGCATCAAACGGAGAATTCCAACTGCTGTCCCCTTGTTCTGACTACAACTCTGCCCACTATACCACACTGCCTCAATTTAGCTTGTGACTATAAAAATACATAGTAATAATAATAATAATAGATAATATTTACATAATTCTTACTGTGTGCTGAACACTTAGAAAATATCCCCGTTAAGGATCACAGCAACTGTGAGGAAGAGGGGTTATTATTCCCATTTTACAGGTGAGGAAACTAAGGCAGGAAGATTTGGCCAGGTCCACACAGCTAGACTGGAACTCAGTTCTTCCTGGAGGGAGCGAAGTTAGAGATAAGGTTGGAGACAGTTGACATCTCCAACCATATCGCTAACTTTGCTTCAAGCCAGAGATCTTAGGATGCTCATAGGTTATCAGGAGCAGAAATTTAGAGCATGGTGTCCCAGAGGCAGCTCAACTAGTTCTAGAAAGCCAATGGTTAAATTTTCAGTGAGAGCATTTCCACTTCAGAAATGGGTAATCCTTACGCAGCAGAGCTTTGTTAAGTGTTGTTCTTGTCTTTGATGGTTAAGACTTAAGAAAGTAATACACACACACAAAAGTAAATAAGAGACAAAAGAAAAAAGAAAGTTATAAACAAAATGCTACAAACACAGATTAAGCTGAGCAGTGTTTTCCAGGGAAAGCCAATGGTTACATTTTCAGTGTGAGCATTTCCACTTCAGAAATGGGTAATCCTTACGCAGCAGAGCTTTGTTAAGCTGTTGTTCTTGTCCTTGACTGTTTAGACTTAAGAAACTGATAGAAAGAATGCTAAAGATACAGATTAAATTGAAGAGTGTTTTCCCGGAAAGCCAGTTGTTAAACATTCACCAGCATGCCCTTGATTTCGAGCGGAAAAGAACTTCAGAGTCATTTAGTCTTGATTTCTTTATCTTATAAAGGTGTGTTAAATGTTTTTCCCAGGCCATTCAGCTAATATGTCAAAACTGAGATTTGAACCCAGAATAATAACACTCCTCAATCGCTGCCCATTAAGCTGGCAGTTTCAGAATTCAGACATGGGAGGAAAGAAGAATTAGATAGTAGCTTCTGCTGCAAACTCATGCTGTTTGTTACCCAATATTTTAGTCTATTTTTGCTGCTTCTAAACTCCCCCCATATTTTCCAAGAATCTGACACCATCTATTTTCCCTTTTAAGATATAAAGAATACATTACCTAGTTAATCAAACACACAATTTTTTATTCCTATGACTTCTGTAGACTGACTTTTAAAAAAGAAAGAGAAAATGAACAAAAGGTTTCTGAAGAAGGGTCACGAGGGAATGGTCAGCAGCTCTCACCATGCCAAAGAGCAGATTTCTAAAGGCTTGTTCTCTTTGCCAAGACAATTTCCCCAGCTCAGATTCAGTCTATTCGCCCTCCCAGGCCAGGCTCTGAGAATGACATGTCACCTTCATGGCTCTCCGAGCCAAGAGTGGCCTGTAAATGTTTAACTACTGACTGGGGGTAGAGGGGGAGAATGTACACACAGCTCACGTTTAGATTCAATAGCCATTATTAACATTAATCCATCATTTTCTAAAATCTACACAACCTACGGAACCATAAACCAAGCCCTAATTTATGGTGTTTGCTGATTTTCAAGGCATAAATGCTCACGCTGAAAATTTAACAATAAGTTTTCATGCATGGTAAGAGATACCATGGCTCATTGCACCAATGGAGACCCTGGATTAATTAGCAAAGGAAACCAGAGAGGTATACTGCAAAACAAGGCTGGCCAGGGAAGGTATTGGATCTGCATTCAACTCCCAGCTCTGTCATTCTTAGCTGTGTGACTATGGAGAAATCCCTTTACTTCTCTGATTTGGTTTCCCCATCCATAAAGAATATTTGTAGTGTATAATTCAGTTACGGTAAGGAAAGCATTTTTCAAATCTTAGAAGAATTATATAAATGTTAATTAATATCATCAGGCAGGGAATTAAGCTAGGTGATTCCTAAGATCCTTTCAAAGTTTGTGATTCTAGAATATTTTTTAATTTTGATAAATTTCTGTGATTTCATTTGTTTAAGAATCCCCAGTGTGGAAACTCCCATCGGTGACACAGATCAGCAACCCCACTGGAACTAAGAGTACTAGAATAAGACACTGAGGAGTTCTGTCTCTTCAATGATCACAAAACTAGTAGGTATCCGAGTCAGAATTTCAGCCCAGATGTTCCCCTCTCCAAGCTATCTCTCCTCTGTATTACTCAGTTTTCTATCATTATGGGCAATTCATTTATATATTTTTCTTCTAGTATGAGTGAGCCAGTGATATTCAGCCTATCCTTGTGGCTGTAGGAACTGCCCACGCACATTTCAGGTTCTATTTCTTTTGCTTTGATTTGTTTCTTCAAAGCCCGATGAATAGCTGGGGAAACAAGCGGCCGAATCAAAGGCATCCCTAGAAAGAGGTGCAGGAAGAAACTCACTGGTCACCAGAGAAAATATCATTGAGGACCCATTCCCTAAACTACTAAGTGCTATACAAACATTATTTAAGCATGCACCAGGATTCTGGTACCCAGAATTTGCTCAAGTGATTGAGCAACAGCAGATCTGAATGGACAAAAAATTAATGAAATCCCCTTTATTTGTGATCTCTGTACTCTATCAACACACAAGCACATGTGTTTTCATCTGCCTCAGCACCTATACAGTATTTTATTTTAATTGGAGAAATAAAAGTACAAGCTGAGAGCATAGAATATTTGGAATGCAAAAGTGGGTCCCAAAGTGTTAACTCCCATATTTCTTCCTACCACACACACACACACACACACACACACACGCAGCGCGCGCGCGCACACACATACACACACACGCACACACACACACACACACACTTTCAGATTTTCCTTTCTTTGACAAGGATTTCCTGATTTTGAGTGGAATGAGGTATGAAAAGCACACAAGGGCTGGTACATTTCAAGTCAATCAAGGTAATTCTTTAGGTCATTACTTAAAACCCCAAAGGAAAACCCCTTAAAATATCCCAAAGCCAGTTGCTGATCAGAGGGTCTGAGTCACACGTGCACTGCAGGATATAGATCTAAATTGCTTCCTTTTCAGGACGGATTTTTATTTCCATTCCCACCAATACCCGGCACAGCCCTCCCTCACTTCAGCCCAACGCCATGGACAAGAACTCCAGAGGCTCCTCTTAACACCGAGATCACGTTAACCATGTCAGAGTGGAAATAATATCCAGGGGAATGTGAGCCCCTCGGATTTGTGTATCCCTTTTGACTTTGTATCCCAGACTCTCGGGGTAACTAGGCAGCACAGCAGATAGAGTGCTAAGCCTGGGTTCTAATGCGCTCTCGGACACTTAGTAGCTGTCTGCCTCTGGACAATCACATCTCTGCTTACCTCAGCTACAGAATGATCCGGGATGGAAAGGATCAGCCACCCCGATACCTATGCCAAGGAAACCCCATGAAGAAGCAGACACGGCAGAAAAAGACCAACCGCATTCAGAGATGAGACGGAACAATGGAGAACAAAGCAGCCACAGTTAGGAAAGTTGGCTTTAATTTTGCCTCTGATGGCCGCTGTCTGTGTGATTGTGAGTTGTCCCTGTATCTGCTTATCTGTGAGAGGAAGGCAGTCAGATTTGTAGCTCTTCTATCTAAGAGTTGTAGGGATCCATACAAAAGTTTCCATCAAGCACCATATTGAGAAGATGTCAAACCTTATTCTTAACACAGTTGTACTTAATGAAATTCAACAAGTGTTTCTTAAATGTCTGCTCCATGACACAGTGTCCTTAACTAGAAATTGTTGTTCAGGGCATAAGGAATTTCCTCCTTCCTTGGACATTCTGCAAAATATAGAGAAGGAAACTGAGGCTCCTCTCTAGGGACAGATCTATGATGTATGACCCCATGCTGATTTACCAAAATATTTCCTGGGATCTTTGACCATAAATAATGACATATAAGTATGAAACCAGAAAGAATCATCGTCAAAAAGAATATCAAAAGCTACGGGAAATGATTTCTCATCCATCACAACAATGACCTTTATAAGAAGACTTGGATCAACATCCTAGCGCTGCCTCTTATTACCTACATGACCTTTAGTAATGTCCTTAACCTTTCTGGACCTCAGTTTGTTTAGCTGTAAAATGAGTGAGTTGGACTAAATGACCTCTACCAAACTTTCCATCTCTAAATCATCAATGATCACCTAGCCTCTTCCGAAATGGCTCCAGTGATAGAGAATTCCCTAACTTATAAGACATCCCATTTCTTTTTGCAGAGCTCCAAAAGATCTTTTTTTTTAATATTATCTTTTGTTTTTACACTATCTTCATTTCTGAACTTCTCCCTCCTTTCCTACTCAGCAAACCATCCTGTGTAACAAAAATCTTAGAAAAAAAAAAAAAAACAAAACTAAACAACACATCAGGGCTGCCTACCAGTAATATTCCACGCTCAGATTCCTCCATCTTGGCAGAGAGAGGAGAAAGGAGCATTGTTCTTTTCTCTGGGTCAAGTTTAGTTATTATAATTACATGGTATTCAGTTTGGGGAGTTTCTGTTCCTTCTGTATACATCTTTATAGTCACTGTGAATATGCTTTCCTGGTCTTGTTTCATCCCTCTACATCGGTTCATATACATTTTCCCAGATTTCTTTGGATTTTTCATATTTTTGTGTCTTACAGTTCACCACTATTCTATTACATTCACGTACCATAATTTGTTCAGTTGTTCCCCAGTCAGCAGGATTCTACTTTGTTTCCAATATTTTACTACAACAACAACAAAAAATATGGAGCAGATCTCATTTTTAACTTCTTCATACTGAGCAGAATTGTACCTCCCTGTATTTTCCATCCTCTGATGGGATCTGCCCTCTCTTGAGCTACACAGATTAAGTTCAAACCCTTTTCTGCATGAGAGCTCACACAGCTTTGAAGACATCTATTATGGCTACCCCAAGTCATCTCTTTACCCCTCAGGTAACCATTTCCATTTCATTCGGCCGCTCCGCCGTTCCCCACAGAGAGCTCAGAACCTCCCCGTAGCAGATTCCGCTTTAATACTACAGCCCTGTTCCCTCCTCTGATGCAGTTCACAACCTCTGCAAGGCTTTGTAGTCAATTTAATGAATTGCGTGGTCCCCCCAATCCATCCCCTGATGACCGGCCTTCTGGAGATGAAACTCCTTGAACTCGGCGAGGCTAGTCCCTGGAAGGGAGGCAGTATTCCGTCACTGAGCCGGCATATGATGACAAATACCATAGATCACTGACCACTCGCACTAGGAAAATACCAAAAAGAAGGCAAAATACATAGCACAGGAACCTAGCATATGGTTAGAGAAATAAAACGATACAAATCGAAGGACAGGAACCAGACCTGTAACTTAATTAGTGCAGGGAACTTCCTAGTGTGAAGGAATTCTTTATACTGATTGCGATGGCAACATAGAAAGTTTGGAAAATTATCTAGAACGCCGTGGGGTCACTCAGGCAGAATGTGTCAGAGGGAGGACTCCCTGGCTTTATGGCCAGCTCTCTATATCCTTATGATACATTTTTGAGCACCTGTGATTAAGGAAGCGCTGCTTGATGGTCATTGTAGTAAAGGCCATGGCCATAAGGATTTAGTGAAGCTATCATTGTGGCTTAGGTTTAGTCAAAAAAGTTCTCAGTGTGAGAAACAGGACTCAAGATGAGCCCTGAACAAGGCCGAGGGCTGGATGGAGGACAATGGGAAGACTCTTCCTTGGGAGAGAAAAGGGAGAGCTAACATCCAAATTGGAAAGCAGTCTGGATAAATGGAAAAGTGACTTGGGAAAGGGGGAGAGATGAGGATGGAGGGATAAAGTCTCATGAAGTCTCAGGAGCCAAGTCTCCTCGTGATTTGGCCCTTGCACCAGGTGATAGTGGAATGGCCTCCAGACATCACCAAAACACGTGCCAGGAAACTTGTAGCCATAACGTTGGCAGGATTCTGGCAGCATGGAGGCACCCGACAGGGGTTGTAACCCCCGGACTTCCCTGCTCATTGAGCAAGAGTGGTGGAGCGGGATGATCATGGGATAGGGGACCGAAGCATCTGGCTCCAAACCCCCCCGATGTTCTCTAAGTGGTATCTTGTCACTTCTCCGCCTTAATTTCTTGTGTATTTGTGTGTGGATACACATGTGTATAAGTCTCTTTTATTCTCTTTTATCTCTATATTTATGTATAGCACATACGTATATAATATATATGTGTATGTGTGTATACATGATAAATCCTTGCCGAATGTCCACTTGACCGTCCCGTCTGGTGACTGACATTGCCAGTATTTGGTATGACGGTTCCTGTTTGTCCCCGACATCAGCTGACTGAGGGCGGTACAACAGGTTGGAGACGCCCTGACCTCTGGCAGAGGGTCCAGGCTGGGGAACTGTGGCCTTAAGAATCAGGGGAAGGGTGGGGAGTCCTGCCATCAGACACTAGAGGCTTGTTCCACTGTGGGACCTCCCCGATCAAACTCAAGCATCAGAGTTGCACCGTCTCCATCACAAATCTCAGAGCTCGAATGAACGTAGAGATGACTTAGTTCGACAATCTCAGACTCAAATCACATTTTTGTTTTAAAATATATAACACCCATCTACTTGGATCCTTACCCAGACTTTGTTCAGATAAAGATGGAAGTGGGAGGGACAAAAGAACTGCATAGAATGCCATAAGATTTAGTGACACAAAAGATCTGACAGGCAATGGAGTCCAACTTTTCATTAATCAGATGGGGAAACTGAGGCCCAATTGACTTAATTAATGTTGTGGTTATTCCAAATGGCACCGCCTCCCCTGCCACTTAAAAAGCACTTTTCATCTCGCCCTTGCAGAGCTCCAGCAGTGACCCTCCCCTTTGCAGAGGCAGGGTGGTCTAATGGACGTAGCGCCAGGCCTGGCCACCCACCTAGGGGGGAATCCTATTTCAGGCACTTCCCAGCTATTCACAAGAGGCGCGTCGACCCCTCGGAGTCTCGGTCTCTTCATCTCTAAAGTGGTGATCAGAGTTCCCATAGATCCCAACTACCTGTTGGGAAGACCAAAGAAGAGGAGGTAAGGCAAACGCTTTGTAGACTTTCAAACCCGGTTCCCTTGATGTGACCAGACCATCTTCAAAGTATTCCTCTTAGTCGGAATTCCTTGTTTTAACTCTGGGTAGGGCTAGGAATTTTAAAGTTCTTTAGAGTTCTTTCTCAGGACTCTTTTTGAAAGAAATGTATGCTATCCTGTTCAAAATCCTGCAATAATTTCTAGTAGGAAACTGTATTTGAGCATTTTTAATGTCACTTTTGAAATGTCCTATTTTTTTTTAAGTTATAAACCAATACAAAACTTGGTCTCCACTCATCATTTTAATACTGCTGACCACTGAATAGAAATTATGATATATTAATTATTATTATTAGTTACCTATAAATCAGTTAATTAATATAATTAATTGCCTATAAGTTAGGTAAATATATATAATTACCTCTATATAAATACACATCCATATTTGTTCACATAGTAAGTAACTCATTCGTGTGTGAAGCTGAGCAAATCTCTCCACCTCTGATCTAGTTTTTTATTATGGAAATGCAGATATTCAATTTAATCCAGTATACATTTGTAAAGGGGTCACTATGCACTATGAAGCTTTTGGTTCTGTTAGGAGAAAAATCATTTGTTTGCTTCTTTCAATATGTTTACATTTTTCTAGGGAGGATATGCTATCAATTCACTTAAAATACAAGGACAAAAATTAAGAATGATACAAGGTGGATTGAAGGCAAAGGAGAGACCCAGACAAAATCTTCTGCGAAATATTTGAAGAGAAATTGTAAGGAGCTGAAACTCTTGAGTCAATGCACTGGGCTCAGACAATTGAGCACTTGAGGATAATTACCGATTGGACAAAACTCTATAAGAATATGCTTGGAAAATGACCCTTCCCACCATCCTGTGCTGGCCCAATCTTTTGGGGGATACAGAGAATTGTGGGAGGGACTAGGAGGTGCAGGGAGACGAGCCAGGGCCACTTCTGCAAGAGAGACAAGGCGATGAGGTTGCGGACATCCTGCACTTCCATTCCCTTCACTTATATCGCTAAAGATCAAGAATAAAGACCAAGGACTTTTGCTTATCCTGACTTTGGCGGATTCTAAGGGATCCAGTCACCACAAGAAATGAAGCCATCCTGGAAGACTTCATGGAGTTACTGAAATGGGAACTGAGGAAAAATATGTCGTCAAGTGGAGAGGAGAGAGGTATATTGTGGCGGCCAGAGGTGGGAGAATTCAGGGGAAAACGATGAGCCCTGTCGGACAGAAATACCGAGAACGCAAAGGGAATGTTTGAACAATGGACCTGATTCATAGGATTATTATGAAGATCGAATGGAAAAATGAAAGAAAGAGTGCTTTGTAACCATTACTCCATAAATGTTAGCAATGACTCCTAATAGTATTGATGCTGGTATTTTTCTCCACAGCAGGAGGTCTTAGCGTATGGGCCATAATTTTAAAAATAAATACTGTGATCTCTGTATTTCAATAAAATTGGTTTCTTTTGGATTCCTATGTACGTTATTTTATGCTTCTAAAGACACAATTCGGAGAGCTGGGCATAGGCTTTACCAGACTGTCAAAGGGGTGGGCACACACGGCTCGAAAAACCCCTGGGTTAGAGGCAGAAACAACCAGAATTCAGCAGACTGTGTAAGAGCAGAACCACTGACTGTGAGGAATTGCTGATGCTTGAATCTTTACCTAGACTCCTTGGAAATGTCACTCTCCCTGCTCTTCCTCTTCCTCCTTAACTGCTTCCTCTTCCTCCTCTTCATCAAGTTCCTGTACTGCTTCAAGGTTAGTCAAGGGCTTTTCCCAACTTATGCATCCCTCGCCATTTTCATTCAGCAAGATTCGGTGCTGTGATAGGCTCTCAGGCCTCTCGTATTTGTGCCGCCGCCTAATGGCAGACCAGCTGGGTCTTACTGAAAAGTGGCCTTGGAAAAGAAGGCAGCATTGGAATTGGGGAAATGGTGGGAAATCTTATCTAGGTGTGAACTGGGGATTAGCACCAGGGACATTCATAGACCAGAGTGAAGAATCCTTCATAACCATACTGGGGGGAAGGGGAGAGAACAAGCAATATACAGAGGGGTAAGTTAAGCAAACCAAACAAAATTAGGACAGAAATTCACCTGGAGTTTGAAAATATAAAGCGCTTTAGTCACCGCAGCCCAGTGAGGGGAGAGAACAAAAAGCATCCCCTACATTCTCCAGATGAAGAAACTGAGGGTCAGAGAGGAACAACAAAATGCTCTCTGGCATTCAAAGCCCCAGGAACCCAGCCCCCTCTTTCCTTTCCAATCTTCTTCTGCCTTGCTCCCTAATGGAGTTCTTCCATCCAGGGCCATTCCATGAACCGGGTCCTCCCTCTCTTAGCTCTGGGCATTTTCGCTGGCTAGCCACCTTCCTGCTCTCCATCCTCAGCTCTGCCTCCTGACTTCCCTGGTTTCCTTTATGTCCTGACTAAAATCCCATCTCCCCCCCCCCCAACCTCCCTTAATTCTAGGGCCTTCCCTCAGTAATTATCTTGCACATGGCTCACTTTGTATATATTGGTTTGCAGGTCTCCCCCACCAAAGGGCAACCTCTCTGGGGGCAGGACTGTCTTACACCTCTTGTTGTAGCACTGGGCCCGCCAGAGTAGATGCTTAATAAATGTGGACTGATTGACTTTGCGAATAAGTGTGAACGTCAGGAGTAGAACACAGAGGTCTGAGGGGCCAAAGGCATCCAAATGGATCAAGTTCTGGGCTCAGAGTCAGGGACCGCCCCAGTCTGACACTTGCCAGCTGTGTGACCTTGACATTTCCTCTGGTATTATCATCTGACAAGTGGGTGACTGAGCCTCAGCCAAGTCCTTAGCATATCTACTAAGTCATGGGTGGACCACGAACCACATGAGGGAGGGAATTCCCGCACCTGCAGCTCCCAGCCCAGAGAACAACCCCCTCTTGCGCCTCTCACCTGAGAGCCAGCATAGCTTAGCAGTAATTTTGGCAGAGGATCCAGAGGGACAAGAAGACTTGGATTCAAGATCCAGCTTTCCCATCTGCAACGTCATTCTTCAGCCCAGAATGCTGGGATCTAAGCAGCCCCTGTCCCGGGGGCCTCAGTGGACAAGGGGGGACGACAAGGGGGACAACAATGCTCTGTTGCAGTTACAAAGCAAACATTTCCCCAAATGATGCTGTGCTCAAAACAAGCAAACAAATATTCCTTTAGTTCATTTTTCTTTCCCAATGTATTTCAATTTATTTTCAGTAGTAATTTAGTAATTCCCTTTGTGTAATTATTTCCTATTGTGCCTTAGTAATTTTAGTAATCTCTGCTGAACTGAATTGAAAACCCACAGAAATAGGGCCCAGTACTGGTGCCCAGCAGAAAAAGGGGCTGGATCAAAGCAAGAAAAAGCTTTGTCCAGAGATAGCCCTTCTCTGAGTGCTCAGGAAGTGGGTTCTGAATTACACGTGTTTCTGACTCCACCTCTTGAAAAAGTGCAGGGGAGGTGGCCATTAGAGGCAGTTTGGTCTAGCAGTTAGAGAGAGAGCCCCCAAACCAAGAAGACTTGAGTTCAAATCCAGCCCGTGACAAAGCAAATAATTTCTAATTCAGTCTTAAATAGGAAGCCACTAACCCCACGTGAGGATCCCTGACAGCATCACGTTGACTTAGAAAACCATATGCTCACATTAGCTATGTTTTTTTTTGTTTTGTTTTGTAAAAAAAATTAGCTTCCAATTACCTTTTAATCAGGTTCCTACCCCATTCAGGAGTGCTGGGGGTTAGCCACACCATTGGTGTTTTGCCGCCTCCGCTCTAGGCAGCTCTAAGATTCTAAATTACAGAGTAAATGGGTCCTTGGGTTGGGAAACCTATATCTAGGGCAGTAAAATCCTCTTCTTTATCCCTTTCCCTCTTCTTAGAGACTATAAGATAGAGCCACAGAATGCTAGGATAATTTCACAGCATCTGATTGAAAGCTTTCATTTTATGGGCTTGAACATGGAAGTTTAAGAAGGAAAAGTAGGTTACCCAGCCAGTCAACGGAAGAGCTAAGACTAGGCCCCAATCTCCTTGCTCCAAGACTGTTCCTTCACACTAAAGATCAGCAGGTCATATTTTTTCAATGCAGAGACTTAGACTGTTGGAGGTATAAATTATTACAATCTGCCCCACCAGTGGTCAAAACCACGAGCAGGAGCTCGGTGCCCACTGCCCCCCAAATTCTGCTCTCGTTTCCCTCTTCCACCTGGAGCTCTGCCCATGGTCTGTCTTCAGAGGAATGTCTCCAGCCTGCTGTCAGGGTGGAGACAGCCAGCCACCGGTTTTATGGGTTAAAAATTATGATGATCATAACAAGGTCTGTCACACCTGTCAGATTGCCCCAGAGCTTAATTATGCCTTGCTTTCTTGTTGTTGTTAATCACAGGGGAGGAAGCCCAGAAGGGTGACTACAGAAGGAAGTCCTAGTCAGCCGGCTCTCTTAACACCTTCCTCTGAGACCGGCCGGCCCACATGGGCTGAGGTGCCACAATTCCTCCCTCACAAACACCTGGCTTCCTGTTTTGCCTGGAGAATCTGGGGACGGGAAGAAGTCTCTGATCAATGGGTGTCGAAGGACAACTTCAGTCGGTGGTATAATGGCGCCAGAGAATTGAACTCCCAATTCAGACACTTTTATTAATTGATAATCTCACTTCCTCTCTCTGGCTTTCAATTTTCTCATCTGGAAAGTGAGGTGGGGGGAGGGATTGGATTGGGGGACATTGAAAGCCTCTTCCAACTCCAAAATTTGAAAATGAAAATCAGTGATACAAAAAATTAAACAACTCAAAAAAGCCTTTGAAACATGTGGGAAGAGGATGATGGGAGAAACTAGAATTCCCCGATTTCATCTTCTCTACAGAGGAAAATGACCTTCAGGTTGCTATGGAGAGAACAAAAACAGTTAACAGAGAAGTTTGGAGTCAGAAACAAAAGTACTTGGGTCTACACAAGAAATTCAATCCCACTAGCCCACAATATATCCCAGAGCCACAGGGTCAAATGCAATGTGTTGTGGTTGGTTCTGGGAGAATTAAATTAACATGTAATTGTGAAACATTTTTAAATAAAATGCAAACAAACCTAAATAATGTTAATGTGTCATTTTCTAAAGTAACATGTGGAGTTGTCCCAGTTCTGTTTGAGCCTGACCACTGTCCTGGGACTGGGCCTCTGGATTCTTTGAGAGATCACCGAAGGGTGCAGGACGGCCACTGGACCCAAAAGGAGCAAATGTACAAAGAGCAAAAAAAAAAAAAAAAAAAGAAAAAAAAGCAAGAGAATGGCGTCTTCCAGTTATCAGCCAGTGACTTTGGCTTCTCGTCGTGATTGTTCTAAAATGTGTAACTCATCTCCGATTAATGAGGGAAGTGGCGTGGCTCCTTCACAAACCAGTCTTGCCAGACCCACCTCGTGTCCCTTTGGGACTAATGACCAGGGACATCCTGTAGCAGAACCTCCTGGAGGTCAGCAGGCTAGGATGATGTAAGCCCGTGTGTTACAAACACCCTTCCCTTTAAAATGCTACCACGGCGTTTCCTCCTTCAGGACCTTTTCGAGGCCAGCGCTCTTTGTACCTTGGGATCTTGGTGGCTCGCACAACAGGACACTTGGCAGGTTAAGTTTACTGAGCAAACAAACAATTCTGTTCCATAGAGAGGAGGGCTTAAGGGATCTAGAAAGTGTGTGGATTTGGGGGAAATGTCCAGCTCAGGAGAAGGCTGTAAATCCGTCAAAAAGACTCCTTAAAAATGAGAATGACTCCAAACGGTGACCCTAAAGATACGGGCTACACAAGTGTTTCTCAGAGTAGGAAAGAACTAGAGAAAACTGGTCTACCTCACCTTGAGGACTTCCCAGCTCCTGAAAGGGAGAGCAAGAGACAGACTTCTGCTTGCTCGTCATCCGGCCAGCAAGGACCCAGGGAAGAAGTGGGGAGCAGAAGTTCTGAACCCATTTAAGTGTTCAGACAGCTTTCTCAAGACGGCGAAAGACCTGTTGTTGAAGTCTGGTGCTCTGGTCAAATCCCACAATCAATCCATCTTCTTGGTGGCTGGAGCCGAGCCCTCAAGGACAGTGACCACTACAGAGCCTTTCACCGGCCCCTTCCCCAAGGAGCCCGTAAATTCGGAATCCTGTGACCCCTTCCCTCCCGGAGCAGCGCAATCCTTCCCAGCTAATGGAACACTTCCTCTTGAGGCAGTCCTATAAGCGAGGCCCATTGTTCCCACTGATGCAAGGTCCCCGATTTCTCCTCCCCCAGTGTAAATAGCTAGGAAATAATCAGCATCCATTGTAATTGTACATTACCAAAGATAGCAATGGAGTCAAATCCCCCAAATTAGCCAAATCTAATTAATTTAATAGGGATAGCTACTGAATAACACACTTGGGTTTTTTTTAAAAAGCTTACAGTCTAGTAATAAGGCTCTACATGCACCAAACTGTGTGTTGAATTGATAAGGGGAAAAGCTGCAATAATAAAAATGACGTGGAAATGTGCTTTGAAATCCCTTTGTGATCTGGCTCCAATCTCTCTTTCTAGATGGATTTCCCAGTACTCCCCCTCGCGTACTCCATGTTCCAGCGACGCCGCTCTCCTTACATTGACATTTCATTCCCCAGTGTTCTCCCTCATCACGTCCATCTCCTAGAATCTCTGGCTTTTTCCAAAGCTCACTCAGCTCGGCTGACACAATTCTGAGCTTCCTCCTCATTCCCGGTGCTCCCCCCCATCTCTGTTCCTTTGAGTTACCGGCTTGGAGTGATTCGGGATACGTGTGATTAGCATTTGCATCTTTGTGTCCCTGTTGGTCCCGGGCACCAGTGAAACAGAAGTTTCTTTTTGGACATTGTTCCTGGTGGTCCCAGAAACAAAGGTAAGCCGTACTTATTGAACTGAATTATTGGAAAACCAGACTTAGCTGTCTGAGGATCCCTGCAGAAAGTCATGGAACCAAAGACTACCACAGCCAGAGGGGATCTCTGAATGAATTGCCCAATGTGCTTCCAAGCCCCTCCAGCCCAAACAGAGGATCTTCACTCCTTTTTTTGCAGAGGCCCCAAACCTGACTCCCCAACCTCATGCTCCTGGGCCTCTCCTCATTTAGCCATTGTTAAATGACAGGCAGTTCATCCCTGGCCCCTGTCCGAAACCTTTCAGTCTGATGGAACCTGCTAGAACTTGCTTTCTGTTGGCAAAGCCTCCGTTCCATTCGCCAAGAGGAGCCCGATTATAGCTGCTGTCCAAGTCCTTGTGACCTCATTTGGGATTTTCTGAGCAGAGATACTGGAGGGGTTTGCCGTTTCCTTCTCCAGCTCATTTGACAGATGAGGAAACCGAGGCAAGGAGGCTTAAGTGACTTATCTCGGGTCACAGTGAGTGTCTGAGGTCAGCCAAGGAACCCAAGCCTAATGGATTATAACAAATAATACATCTCCTTTCCAAGGGAAATCCGATGGAAAGAATGGTTTCTGAAATGACCCCTGCTTTGCAGCAACCCTTCCCTTGAGGTCAACAAGGGATGCGCCCCGTGATGTTCAGCGGGGAAGAAAAGTCTCTGGACAGAAAGGAGGGAAGAATTTCCCAATCCGGAGTTTATGAAGAACAAGCAAGCTTTGACACCTTCACAGAAGCTACGAGTTCCCTTTTATCATGAAATCAAACTGCTAAGCAGCCCAAACCTGTCCCTCTGCTTGGGGCCTGCCGCTGAGGAAGCCAGGCAACCGGAGGCAGCCCGGCTCTCCCAGCCACTTGTTTTACAGCCTGGGAAGATCAGCCACGGGCCCCAGGAGCCTCACCCAACCGGCTCAGCCTTGCCCGGACTTCTCCCCAGAAGCTCCGAGCCCAGCCCCGGCACACCCACTCCTGGCTGTGAACGCTCCCAGTCATCTCCCTTAACGGTCAGTGGCTGGGAAAGCTGAGAAGTCATCCTGACTCTCCCCAGCCTTCCAGAGCTGGGCCCCAATCACCTCCCTCTCCCTTCTCTGAGGAGGACTTCCGACGCGGTCTGCCTTCCATGCCTTGGGAGGGTTGAGGCCAGCCGGCCTTCTGGCCCGCAGTCCCGGGCTCCAGCCCACGGGCCAGACCCTCTTCTAGAAAATGACCCGAGCCAAGCAGCCGGCCTCCACTTGTGAGTCAGGAACTCCTGCCCTTGTGCAGGACAATGACGCTCCCTGAACTCTTCCGACATGGAATGTTGACTTCAGACCTGGCTCTGGCCCCCAGCACCGAGCGTGCAACTAGTAAATGTGCGGTAGAGGAGTAGAAGAGGGAAGTCCTGTATTTTCAAGGCCAGGTTGCCATGATTTGCTGACTTGCAGGTAAAAGATCTGCTGACTCATGTGAGAATCTTTGGGAAAGGGCTCTTCCAAAATACTCCACAACGAGCCCGAAAAGTGTCTCTAGTCTGGCTGCAGGATGCTGAACTTTCAACCGTATGACTCTCACAGTCTCTCTGTCAAGTCCTGGATCCATCGCAGTTCATGTCACCGAGGGAACACCCACACTAACAATCCCAGAACCATTAGTAATATATCTTCATTCCAAACTACACAATTGTGTGCTCGATGAATAACAATCCCTCAAATCCCTTTAAATTCCAAATTTGCTAATAACCCCTAAATTGAGTGAAATTGCTCAAACACTGATGTCGGTAAAACAGAACATTTATAAGCAGAAGAATCAAAGATAAAATGTAATTTATTCTTTAATATTAAAGAGAAAACTATAATAAAATTATATTTAGTTCATATTAATTATTTATTATTATTTATATAATAATAAATAATTAATATTAATTTAATTAAATTTTAGCCCAATCCTAAACACTGCAACCGTGGCCACTTGGTCAGACATGAAGCCTTGCCTCAGAACACTGTATCTCAGTGGTTTCAGGTCACAAAGGCTGGAAGCCAAGGATGCCCTCGTCTCTTTGTGGCCCACTATTTGGATAGGATGTGACTCTATATTTTTGTAAGCACTCGTAGCAATTTATTCCCACATAATGATGGGGAGTCCATATAGTCCAAAGAAGAAAATGAAAGAGGAGGAGGGGGAGGTATGTTTCCAGGTGACAGAGCTTGAGAACCGGAGCGTTAAGCTCACAAGACAACATACTTTCAGTAGACCTGGTTGGGGAAGAGTTTGCCCCGCTCCTCCTCCCCCTCTGCCACTGGTCCTTAGTGGTCTGGAAGGCTTGTGAAACTCCTCGGCTTTTCACCGTTGTCCCACTTAGGCCTCTCTTATGAAATGCTATTGCATAAACAGCAGAGAGTGAGTTCTTTTCTCAGGAGTAAATCCCAGTGAATCAGCTCGTCGGAGCTGGGCAGCTTCGTCAGTCTCTGAAGTGGTGCATTTAAATTTTAATAGAAAATCTTTAGATGTTGGTCCCTAGCAGCAGGAGGGAAAATAACACTCTTTATCCATAAGTTAAAATTGTTTCAGGAGCACGCACACACACACACATACACACACACACACACACACACACACACACACACACACGCAATCCATCAGTGGTGTGTCAGGTTGTAGAAAACAGACTTCCCTGCATCCCAGTGAATAAGGACCTGAATAAATATTGCCAGCTATCCTGTTATCCGTAATGGTACGTTTGCAGAAAAGCCACAAGAAGGATGGCACAGAGAGCATCCATTTCAATTTTCCATGATTACTTCATGAAGAAAGATTTCCTTGAAAAGGGGAGGAGAACCTGGAATACAAATGAAGCCCCAGTCCCCGGGGAGAGAAAGCCAGCAGTGAGAGGCAGGATGCAAGCCATGGCCTGCATCTGAAAGGAATCCAGCCTGTTTCTTAAGAAAGAGGTCCTGTCCAAAATGGAACTCGCCGCCTTGCACCTCCTCCTGCTTCCCTCCTCCTCCCTTTCTGTTTCTTCCCATGGCAGCCCCAATGGGGCATTCTCTTCAATATTATGTTAATTATTATTATTATTACAATTATGTCCATTATTAAAATATTGCCTTATCTGAAGCTCACGGCTCCTTTAGAGCCTTCTTCTCTAATGGATACTTTGGTTAGCTTTTTCCTGAATTATTCCAAGTTCTTCTATGTCCCTCTTCAAACCTATTCTGCAAAAAATGGACGGATTAATCTTTCCTAATTCATAGCTCTGATGATTCAATTCAAGAAATCTTCAACATTTATTAAGTTATGTTTAAGAAACTAGGCTAAATGTGTATGTTGGGGAAGAATATAGTCCCTGAGCTAGAAACTGTGCTGGGTGTGTGGGAGGGAGACTATCCTCACAAAAGCTTACAATATAATAGAGGACTGAAGAAATGGGATATGAAACAAAATAGGACAGAGGCAAAAGAAAAATGGAGACGGGGGAGAAAGCCGGCCCCCTGAGCCTCCCCACACACCTGTGCTGGGAACAGCTGCGGCCCCTGCCCCGCCTTGCTGCCATGCTTTTTTAGGCAGCCAGGGGTTAATCTGCACAGCCCGCCTCTGAGAAGAGAAGACAAATGTGGAGAAAGAACCAAGGAGTCCTTGAGAGCCGAGAGTGGGAGATGCTGAGAGAGCCTGGGAAGACAAATTAGTGATTCCCACCAACCGTAGCCTTGTGTGGAAGGACAGACCTGGCTGAACAGCACAAAGGGGTCCCAGGACAGTCAGACCTGGAGTTTAGCTGGAAGAACTGGAAAGTTTTAAACAAGGGTGCAATGGTCCCAGGGAAATACTCAAAGGTGCAATGGCCCCAGGGTTTCATTTTGGAAGATACCCGTGAGAGAAGCTGGGCACTAAGGAGGCACATTGGCTCAGAGTGGGGCCATTCATCTTCCCAAGTTCAAATCTGGCCTCAGACACTTAGAACCCTGGACAGGTCACAAACCCTGCTTGCCTCAGTTTCCTGCTTTGTAAAATGAGCGGAAAAGGGAACGGCTGGCCTCTCTGGTATCTCTGCCAAGAAGACCCCAATGGGGACAGAGAAAATGGCTGAACGTTGAGAGAGGACGGCTGGTCAGGGGGAGGAGCCCTGAAACCAAACTGAGGAGGGGTGGAACCCCAGAGGGACTAACATGAGCAATGACATGAGGAGCCAGGAGGTAAACCAGAAGGGAGAAACACTTGCCTCGAAAATAGGATACCTCCAGGGGAGTATTGCTAATCACATGGCTACTTATGTCCTTGGGAGGTTGAACCCTAGAAGGATGAGGTGAACCCTTTGACGAACCGAAATCTCTTTGGAATTGCTATAAATCTAAATCATAAGGGTCCCCGGAGGAAGCCAGAGCTTGAAGTCCCACCCAAGCTCATGGAGAGGCTGCAAAGACCCTTCAGGACTGCGAGCAACATCCTCACCCAAGAGGGAAAAGGCTTTGTATAGTTCTTTTCCCAACCCATCAGCTCCGCCTTTTACTTTGCAAATAAAATCTGTTCTGAGTTGATGCCATCTGTGCTTGAAATCTTATGAGAGACCTAGGGGTCACCTTGTTTGGGGACATGCACCCAGCTGCAAGGACTAAGACCCAATTCCAGTCTTCCTCTCTCCTCCAAAATGGGCCCCAGTATTTGATCCCAGGAGGAAGCCCCTAGACATAGATTATACATGCTTAACACCGGGAAAGTTCCTGGAGAGCTTTCTTTTGGAACAGAAGCTTATAGTAAAGGAAATCAGGGAAGGCTTCCCAGAAGGGACAGGGCCTGTGATGGACCTTGAAGGCAGAGTCCTATGTCTATAGCTGGGAATAAGGAGAAAAGGAAGGAGGTTGAGCTGGATAAATACATAGAGTGTGAGATTGCAAGATTCCATCAAGGAAAGAGGATTACTTTAATTTAGCCAGAATCCAGAATAAGGAAATTGAATCGTTTTACACGTCAAGCTGATAAATTGTATTTTATACCACAGGAACTGGCGAAACAAAGAAAAATTTTGAATAGAGAATTAAGATATAGGCTAGAAATGGTTTTTTGGCAGTGAATAATAGGCTGGACAAGGAAGAGAAAAGGAAAAAGAAATTGTAAAGGATATTATGTTAATTATTAAAATATCACATTATATAATGTATTACTAGCAATATAATATAGCAATTAATGATATGTCACAATGTTATATATTATTATGGTTAGGATATTATTATAGTCCAGCCAAAAGGGTGATGGGAAAATGAATGAAGAAGCAAGAAAGAAAAATGTTACAGAGGAAGTATCTACAGTTCTTGGCAACTGATTGAACGTGTGGTTTGAGGGAGAAAGAAGAAACAAAAGTGACGCAAATTTTGAAAAGACACAATTAGTTGGATACTAGTTCCAGCAAGAAAAATGGAGAAGTGGAGAAGAGAATTAGTTTCGAGGAAAAGACTAATTGACATTTGGTCATTCAGGTCTGAGAAAGATCATTTCTCTCAATGGTTTCCTGCTGCCAATTAAATTCTATTAAATTCCTCACTCTGGCATTCAAGGCTTTCCACATCCAAGTTCCAATCCACCTGCTGCAGCAACATTCTTCCCCATTCCAAACTTAACGTCCATCTCTGGAAAAAATTCTGCATCCTTCCACCTCTGTCTGAGGCCCTGAAATGGCCCTTCACCCTGGCTCTATCATTAAGTTTCTCCCCACCCATCAAAGTCCAAAACAAATGGCAACCGTCCACAAAATGGCCTCTGACTGCCCCAGATGGAAGTGTTCCAACTCTGCTTTGAATCCTCAAAGCACTTTTCAAAAAACTTTTCTGATCCAATGATCATTCTTATTTTTGTTATTTGAGATGAGTTTAACTCTTTCCCTGGTTAAAACAAAGTGGATAAAATGCATTTGCTGCCCACTTTGTGACAGAGCAGTTAGACAATCGGATCAGTCCATAATTGGACAGAGGTTGGACAGTTTCCAATACCATTTACTCGTTGCGAAATCTGTGTGCGCCAGATAGCATCATGGTCTTAGAAGGATGCAAATAATGGCAACTTGGAGAATAATGGCAGATTAATGATGGGTTACAGGACATTGGCGATTGCCATTTATGCATTAGAAGTCATGGGAGAATGGGGCAATAGGAGGAGACTATATTAAGAGTCAGAAGAGCTAAGTTTAAATCTTCGCCCTCCCTCCTGGTAGTTACATGACCTGGACAAGGTCTGGGCCTGTGCAGGACTCAGCTGCTTTCTCTGTAAAATGAGGGGTGTGGAACTTGATGACTTTTAAGTTGCCTTAGTTTTCTAAAGCTACACGTCCCTGATTCAGAAAAAAAAAATAAAATCAAGGGCTTTTACAACTGGAAAAGGAGACGAGCTGCTCAGACTACAAAAGATGGCTTCACGTTACAGTGATGGCCACACGATATTTATTATAACTCCAGGAAGGCCCCGAATGTGGTAGCTAGCTCTTTTATGGAGGATTTTCAAAATAATATTGGAAAGGATCAAATAGGATGAGAAATCTAGGAGGGGCTCTCATCTGTAAGACGAGAGGAAGTAACTGCACTCTGCTCCTCCAAAGGATTCCAAAATCTTATCATTCCTCCCGGACCGTAAAACCCTCAAGAATGGAAGTAGATGCCTTCCTTGTGCTAGTACTGTCAAACACACAGTAGGCTTTAAAGAAGTATTTTTCCATATTTACCCTGGTTCTTGGGATATGTAATAACTAAGAATTTTTTTATTTCTTGGTCTTTTGATTGCTTAAAATTGCAGTTTAAGGGCTACTCCAAATTAAATTCAAGGGATGGATGGAGACTGGACCTTTCCCTGAAATATAAGGACTTAGAGCTTTTATTTAGGCTTGGTGACTAAAAGATATTATACTGTGCATTGTAGAAAGAACAAGGATATCATTTCTTGGGTGGTTAATGTTGTGATCTGTCAAGTGATTCTTTTGTTCAGATGGAGAAAGCAGATTGTGGGGGAGGTTAAATTAATATACAGCTGAGCAGAAGGGTGTGGGAATTCTCAGGTACACTAAAGGTTGCATTGAGAAAGCTGGTTATCTGAGATTGCAGACAGCATGTACCCTGGGGGAATAACAAGGAATTTGACCTCTCACCATTACATTTTTTTGGTTGTTGTTTTTTAATGTATTTAGTTTAAATCTTTATTAGCTCCATGAAGCAAACTCTCCCACTTTCAAGAGAACTTCTTGAAATACACTATTCATTCTCCCCATCCCAAATCTATAAATATATTTTGATCCAGAACCTCTTAGGGATAGAGGGCACAAAGAAATTAGGTAAGATATAACTATAGTTATAGTTAATTAGACAGATATCAATTATAGTTATATAGATATAAGTTAAACGACAGATCAAAGACTTTTCAGAGACTTTGGAGTTCATTTAATCTCCCCCTCCTCAATTTACAGATGAAATAACTGAGACCCACCCACAGGGAGTGATTTACCCAAGTTATTTGGCTAGTGACCTCCCCCACACCCACTAATTAAATTATAAATCCTGAAAGAAGTGAAAATCTTCGAGAACTTCCCATGGAAAAAGGTCCCTAGGATCATAGATTTAGAGTTAAAAAGAACCTCAGAGGTCACTAAAGCTGACCTCTTCCTTTTACAGATGAGAAAACAGAATCTGAGAGTGTTTAAATGACTTGCCAATGATGATACGTATATAAGTTCAGAAAGAGTTTAAATTCAAGGCTAGAAAATCCTTCTTTGAGTTCTATTGTGAATTATTATTATTATTATTTCAGTAAGTGTCCATTTTCTCTCTTAAGAATTATATTGTTTTGCTAGGTAGGGTATTCTTGTTGTAATCCTAGCCCCTTTGCCCTCTGGAATATCATATTCCAACCACTCCCTTGATGTGGAAGCTACTAAATCTTCTGTGGCTCCACTATATTTGAATTGTTGCTTTCTGGTTGCTTATTTTCTCTTTGACCTGAAAACTACTGAGTTTGGTTATAATATTGCTGGGAGTTTTTATTTCAGAACTCTTCCAGGAAATAATTGGGAGATATTTTCAATTTCTACTTTTTCTACCTTTCTCTTAAATATCAGGGCAGTTTTCCTTCATAATTTCTTGGAATATGATATCTAAGCTAATTTTTTTTTTTTATCTTGGCTTTCAGGTAGTCCAATAATCCTTAAAGGATTGCTCCTGGGTGTATTTTTCCAGGTTTGTTCTTTCTCCAATGAGATATTTCTCATTTTCTTCTATTTTTTGACTTTTTAATTGATTCTTGAAGTCACATGGAGTTAATATTTTCCATTTTCCCAATTCTAAATTTTTAAGCAATTATGTCTTTCAGTGAACTTTTGTATCTCTTTTTTCCCATTTGGTCTATTCTGCTTTTTAAAAAGTTCTTCTCTTCAGTAAATTTTTGTATGTCTTTTTATCTTTAGGCCAATTCTGTTTTGTGAAATGATATTTTCCGGGCCTCTTTTTTTTAAATTATTGAAATAATCAGATTTATTCCACATCTTTTGTAATTGATCCTTTTTAGAATTAATTGATGGGGACTATCAGGAAAGTGATGGAACTGTAAGATGTCAGGGCTAGAAGGAACCATGAAACACAATATCAGGGCCAGAGAGGACAGCAGAGGCAATGAGACAATGTTTAAGCACTTTTTTACAGAAGTGGAAATTTAGATCTTATTCAAAGCTACCTTGTTAATCAGAAGTAGAGAAAGAACTGACATGTAGGATTCTTAATTTGACCCTCTAAGAAATAGCCATCTCTATCCAGGAATACAGGATGTGCTAATATGTTTTGGATTATAAATTGTAAATATATATTTATTATATAATCATATAATAAATATATTATACAATTATATAATATTATAATATATTATATTATATATTACTATATATTATATTATATTGTGTATTATGTTATAATAATATTATTATTATATATTATTATCTGTTGCAAATATATTTATTCTATTATCATCATATTGTATATTATGATAATATATTATAATTATGATAATATATTATTCTCATGTATATTATATATTTCAAATATATATTGGAAAGCAATATATTCAAGTTGGAATTATCATCACTCCTATTAGTGACTGTTTATTGAGCCCTCGGGATATAGAGAAGTGTCACTGGATTCCTGCCTTCAGGATACAGACTAAATAGAAACAATAGCACAGCTCTTGAGGATTTTGGACCATGCTTCTTGTTCCCTTTATCCTACCTACCCAAGGTGCCCCAATCCAATGCCCGGTGCCATGAAGGACCCAATATAGCCACCCTGCAAATGTAAGGTGAGCCAAATAGAAACAAATTCTGTAGAACCCATAATGGAATAGAGGAGCCCGGTGTATGACTGAAGACCCCCCTCACTGTTACCCAGACAAGGCCACAGAACGTTAGAGCAGAGCCGGGCTGGTTTGCAAAGGTCCCCTCCATCCCCGTAGGAGGCAATGGGATTGGGCGTAATTCTTTGCTATTTCTCCAGTCTTAGAGAGAGCCTCAGGACTCAGGCTTGGCCTGAAGTACAAGTGGCAGCAGTAATTGGTTATTCTGTGCTTTCTCCCACTCTGAATGCCCTGCTTAGCTTTTCTATTTCTTAAGAGCTAGAAGCCTCCTTCAAACTCATTAAAATGTGTTAATGAGAACTTCTCAAAAATGAAAAAAGAGGAAGAAAAAGAAAGAATCGCATGTTCAGCCACTGCTTAGTAGGCAAGACAGCGTGGGCTCCGACCCAGCCAAACTAGGACAGTCTCTAATCCATCATCATCCCCCCCCTCAACCTTACTCCCAAATTCTATAGACACCCAAGCTGTTTATTTTTCTTCCAGTTAGTGAAATAAAATGAGAAGAACTAGTTGGTTTCCACAGGCATTGCAGCTTATCCTCGTGTTAAAAGCTGTGGGGGATGCTCATGAAAAAGGGCCTTGTCTCCAAAGGCATCCCGGTCTAATCTTTGTTCCCCTTAAATTTCCTCCTCCTCCTCCTTCAAATCCAAGGACCACTTCATTGGCTGGGGCTCCCCCTGGGAAGTGTGAGTATTGTGTTGTGCAGCATTTATTACATCCTGAATCTCATTATAAAACACTGACCTGTCTACCTGTACTTTGTCCCTCTCCTCTTCTTTCTGGGCCACGTACTGCCCGTTTTCTAACCAGTAAATGACAGATTGGATCCCCAAACCTTGGTCTCTTGACTCAAAAATAACCTTGCTAATTTTTCTGTGCTGTAATAGCATGATTCCTTTTGTACACACAGTCTACTCTTTAATTTGAACCAGGAAATACTATGCTGTTTGCCAAGCCTGGCTGTTCATTTAAGTGTATATGAAGTTCTGAATTTGTACTAAGCATTATACTAGGCACTGAGGACACAAAAAGAGATTATAAGCCCTGTTCTCAAGAAGCTTCCATTCTATTTGGGGGTGAAAAAAGGAAGGAAAAATATGATCTTTATACAAACATGACCAGGAAGGTATAAGGTGGAGAATTGTGGAAAAGAGCAGAACTCTAGAAATTAAACAAAAGGTGTTTGAAGAAAGGAGAGATCTTTTTCATCAGGGAGGAAGAGGGAAGGCTCCGTGGCTCCTGAACTTAAGGCTTGAAAGAAGAAGATTTGTCTGAGGGACAAATCAGAGAGCAATATAATCGTGGGCAGAGGACAATGATGGCATATTAGGTCCAGGCAACAATCCCAAGTCCACCTTGGCTAATGTTTAGGGTGTGAAGTAACACTGAGAGAAAGTCCAAAATGAACACAGAATGAAAGCCCGGTTGCCCGAGGACCCAGTTCCCTGGGGGGCAGCAGTTGCTGCTACTCCCAGAGATGGCTGTTTGTCCCTCATTCTCGAGAAGGACACTGGGTCTGGGAGGGGATGCCCTGACACGCAAGTAAGGGAGGACTGGACAAGGCCTCCTCCAGGGCCATCTGGGTTGTGGCAAGATATGGATCAGGATGACTGGAGATGGGCCTGGAGGCCTTGGAGAAAATGCTGGACCACTGTTAAAGATGAACATACGATTGATCAAATAACGAAGCATTATTGTTGCTCAACTTCTTGTATACACAGTGCTAGGTTATCCTCCAAAGGCTTGCAGGATAACCCAGTACGAGGGACCCTCCAGGAACATGTGCAAAACAGATTCACAAAAAGTAATAGTAGGAGAAAGCATCTGGGGAGCCAGACTTCTTTATCCCCTGCTTTGCTTCGAGCTCTCTCTTGGCTCTCTTGTTCTTCCTGCAGATCAAGTCAGCTGTGCAGGCTGAGAACAGGTGTAGGGCATTTGTGAGAGATTTAAGAGAGCACCTCCCCACCAACGAAAGGCGTCCCAGAGCACGGGCAGTTATCCAGCGTGATTGCTGAGCCACATTTGGGAGATCCTAGAGAGTGGGAGATGTGTCCTGAGGTTAGACAGGGACCTCTGTCCCAGTGTGCATTGAAGAGAAGGGTGCAATGAGCAGAACCTGACTGGCTACGTGAGGTCCTTGGTGACAGATCCAACATTGAAGCATGGAAGAGGCAGGTTGGGGCAGATCCTGCTTTACTAAAACCCATCTAGACTGCAGACCAAAGTGAGTTGCCATTCTCCTTTTACCTTTTCCCTTCTCTTCTGATAGGGTTTGAGCCCTAATATCGTCCCCTGAAATGAAGCAACACAACTTATTTATTTAAGAAGACGATAATGGGAAAACAACTGAAACAAGGCTCAAAGTAAAAATGCTAATTAGACTAAATTCCTGGAAGGGTAAAGAAAGAGATAAGCCCAGTAGAGGAAAAACTGGGGAAAGAAATAAGAGCAAGAAAATAATGAAAATTATTAGGATTAAAAGACATACCCAAAAATATAAAATATCAACTTAAAAAAATAAAATGCGGGGCAGCTAGGTGATGCAGTGGATTGAACCATAGCCCTGAAATCAGGACCTGAGTTCAAATTTGGCCTCAGACACTTAATACTTCCTAGATGTGTGACCCTGGGCAAATCACTTAATCCCAATTGCCTCGGCAAAAAAAAAAGACAGATAAATAAATAAAATGGACTAATTGTAAAAGAAACACAAAAATTCACTGAGGAAAAAGAACTCCTTCCAAAGCAGAATTGGCCAAATGGGAAAAGAGATACAAAACTTCGCCGAAGAAAATAATGCCTTAAAAATTAGAATTAGGCAAGTAGAAGCTAATGACTATGAGATTTCAGAATAGGAAAAAGTCAAAAATAATTTTTAAGAATTGAACTCAGTGTAAAAACAATTGGCCTGAAAAATAGATTGAGAAGAAATCATTTAAGAATTGTTCAACTACCTGAAAACCATAATTTTAAAAAGAGCCTAGACATATTTCAAAAGATAAGTAAAATGCCTTGGTATGTTAAAGATAGGAAAAAGAGAAATTAAAAGAATCCACCAATTATCTCCTGAGAAGAAAACTCCCAGCAATATTATAGCCAGATTCCTTAGCTTCCAGATCAAAGAGAAAATATTTCAAGCAGTCAGAAAGAAACCTTTCAAATATTGTGCAGCCACAGTCAGGATCACACAAGATTTAGCAACTTCCACATCGAAGGAGTGGAGGGATTGGAATATGATATTCCAGAGGTAAAGAACCTAGGATTACAAACAAAAATAACCTTCCCAGAAAAAAACAAAAAAAACAAAAAAAAAAACAAAAAAACAGCAATATAATCTTTTAGGGTGGAGGAAAAGGATATTTAATGAAATAGAAGATTTCCAAGCACTCCTGATGAAAGGACCAAATTGAATAGAAAATTTGACATTCAAATAACAGACTCAAGAAGCATAAAAAGTTAAATATAAAAGAGTAACCCTAAGGTTAAGAAGGTTAAACTGTTTAAATATCAATATGACACATAATGCTTAAGAACTTATCTTTGTTGCAGCAATTAGGAGGAGTCTGCATGAACAGAGGGCCCAAATTTAAGTGAACCGTGGTTGGGATAATGGGGGGAAAGGATAGCTGAGAAAGAGAGATGGGAGAAGAGTGGAGAGAGAGTAAGAATGGAGCTTTTATAGAGTAAGGAAAATGGGCACTTGAATTTCACTCATATCTAAATCGGTTCAATATATATGGAGAAATGTATGAAGGTGTATATATGTATATGTTCGTATACTATGTATATTGTTTGATATGTAATATATATATAATTAATAATAACATTATATATATATATATATATATATATATATATATATATATATATATATATATATATATATATATATATATATAACTTGTAACAGAAATCTATCATAGCAAACAGGGAAGGTGAAAGGAAAGGCGATTCTGGGAAATGAGGGAACTGATAAAAGGGAGAAGTGATAAAAGCAGAAGACTGAAACAAAACAAACTTTAGAGAAGGGACAAGATTAAAAAGAGAGTGAAATGGATAAACAGAAGGAAAAAAGATGGAGGAAAATGCACAGTGAATAATTGTAACTGTGCATGTGAATGGGATGAACTCAACCGGAAAATGGAATCAGACAGCAGAATGGATTAGAAACTAGAATCCAAGAATATGTTGTTTACAAGAAACACACTTGAAACGGAGAGACACACACACACAGAGTTAAAATAAGGGGCTAGAATAGAATCTATTATCCTTAATCTGACATGAAAAAGGCAGCAATAGCAATCACAATCTCAGACAAAACAAAAGCAAAAATAGACCTAATCTAAAAGGGATAAACAGGGAAACTACTTGCTAAAAGGCACCATAGAGAGTAAAGTAATGTCAGAAATAAACATAAATGCACCAAATGGCATAGCATCCAAATTTTAAATGAATTACAGGAGAAAACATAGTAAAATTATACCAGTGGGGTTCCTCTAAAAACTAGATGAATCTAACCATAAAATAAATAAGAGAGAAGTTAAAAAGATTTATGGAATCTTAGAAAAGTTAGATATGATTCTCTTCTGGAGAAGACTGAATGGAAATAGAAATGATTATACTTTTTTTCTCTGTTATACATGGGACTTACATGAAAAAAACCAATCAAGTATTAAAGCTTAAAAACTTCACAACTAAATATAAAAAGCAGAACTATTAAATGAATCCCTTTCAGATCATAATACAATAAAAATTATAGCCAAAAGAGCAATGGAAGCATAGATTAAGAATTAATTAGAAATTAAATATAATCTAAGCCTAAAGAATGAGTAGATCAAAGAATAAGTTATAGAATCATTTGATAATTTCATTAAAGAGAATTACAACAATGAGACAATATATCAAAATTTGTTGGATGCAACCAAAGTAATCTTTGGGAAGGGAGGAGGAGGAAAGAAAATCATATCTCTAAATATGGAATATCAATAAAAGAGAGAAAGAGCAGATCAATGAATTAGTTGTGCAACTAAAAAAAAAAAGTAGAAAAAGAACAAACTTAAAATCACCAGTTAAATAGCAGAATGAAAATCAAAGGAGAACTAAAAATTGAAATTTAAAAAATGAACTTTAAGAGCTGGTTTTATTTTTTAATAATAAAATAGATAAGGCATTGATTAATTTTATTTTTTAAAAGAAAAAAGAAAACCAATGAAATGGGTGAATGAACCCCAATGAAGATGAAATTAAAACAATTATTAGGAGTTATTTTAGCTCAATTATGTACCAGTAAAACTGTCAATCTACATAAAATGGATGAATATTTACAAAAAATATAAATTGATCAGATTAACAGAAGAAGAAATAGAATGATTAAATAATGCTATCTTAGAAAAGAAGTTGAATAAGCCATCAATTAGCTTCCTTCCTCCTCACCCCCCCCCAAAAAAATTCCCAGGACCAGATGGATTTACAAGTGAATTCTACTAAACATTCAAGAAACAATTAAACTCAATAATATATAAATTCTTTGAAAAATAATAACCCAAAAAACCCAAATTCTTTTATGCACAAATATGGTTTTTATGCCTGAGCAAAAAAGAAAAGAAAAGAAAAATGTATAAGATCAATTTCCTTAATGAATATCAATGCAAATTTTTAAAATAAAATACTATCAAGATTACAGCAACATATCACAAAGACCATACACATTGACCAGGTAGGATTTATACCAGGAATGAAGAGCTGGTTTAGTTTTAAGAAAAAAAAGCACAATTGACTCTATTTATAACAAAAACAAGAAAAATCATATAATTATATCAATAGATGCAGAAAAAAACATTTGCACAAAATAATAGCAACCATTCTACTTAAAAAAAATAGAAATCATAAAAATAAATGGAGTCTTTCTTCATATGCTAAGTAGTGTCTATCTAAAATAATCCACAAGCATTATCTATAAGGGATAAAAACTTGAAGCCTCCCTAATAGATTCAGAAGTGAAGCAAGGATGTTTATTATCATCACTATTATGAAATATTATATTAATAATCCTAGCCAATAAGACAAAAAAATCAAAGGAATAAAAATAAGAAAATAAAAAAATTCTTCTTTGTAGATGATAGGATGATTTATTTAGAGAACCCTAATGAACAAACTAAAAAAACTAGTTAAAACAACTTTAGCAAAATTGCAGGGTATAAAATAAACCCCATAAAGTCATCAGTATTTCTGTACACTACCAACAAATCCCAGCAGCAAGAGATAAAAGGAAAAATTCCATTTAAAATAACTTCAGACAATATAAAATACTTGAAAATCTACCTGCCAAGAAACCCCAGGGACAATACAAACACAAATTACTAAACTTTTCCTACCAATAAAGATAGATCTATACAACTGGAGAAATATCAATTGCTCATGAGTAAGCTGAGCCAATATAATATCAAATTCTACATAAGTTAATGTATTTATTCAATGTCATACCAATCAGACTCCCAAAGAATTGTTTTATGGAGCTAGGGGGAAAATACTAACAAAATTTATCTAGAAAAACAAAAGAATGAAGCAAGGGAATCAGAGGAAGGGGGTGCAAGGAAGGGATCTGAAAGAAGGCAACCTAGCAGTACCATATTTCAAACCACAAAGTTGTAATCTTTAAAACAATTTGGTATTAACTTGAAAACAGTAGTGAAATATATTAGGTACATAATACATAGCACTTGATAAATATAAATCTTCACGCTTTGGGGGTTAAAAACTCAAAAACTGCTGAAAAAACTGGAAAGCAGTTTTGAAAAGAAAAAAAACACAACTGGCATAGAATAGCATCATAGATCATATACTAAGATAATATCAAAAATGGTAAATTATGTTGACATAAAGTATGATATAAGTAAATTAAGAGAGTATGAGAAAAATGTGCCTCTCATATCTATCTATAGGTAAGGGAAGAGTTTATAATCAAACAAGAAATATGGAGGCTCAGGATAATTTTAATTATAGGATATAAAAAGATTTTGCACCAAAAAAAGTAATGCAGTGAAAATTAGAAAGAAAATAGGAAACTAGGGGAAATAATTTCCATCAAGTTTAGCTGATAAAGATCTCAATTCTCAAAAATATGGGGAACTGAGCCAAATCTATAAAAAATAAGAGCCATTTTCCAATTGATAACTGGAGATAGGATATGGGGAACTGAGCCAAATTTATAAAAATAAGAGCCATTTTCCAATTGATAACTGGAGATAGGATATGAACAGGAAGTTTTCAGAGGAAGAAATCAGTTATCAATAGTCACATTTTAAAAAAATTCTTTAAATCAGTACTGATTAGAGAAATTAAAATTAAAACAACTCTAAATTGCCATTTCACATCTATCAGATTGGCTACCATGACAGAAAAGGAAAATGACAAATGATGAAGGAGATGTACAAAAATTGGGATAATGTATGTTGGTGGAGTTGTGAACTAGTCCAATTGTTCTAAAATACATAATATTCAAAGGGCTAGAAAAGTGTGCAGACCCTTTGACCCATCAACAACACGGCAAGGTCTGAATCCCAAATAGATCAAAGAAAAGGAAAAGGACCTGTTTGTACAAAAATATTTAGCGGCTCTTTTTATAGAAGCAAAGAAATAGAAATTGAAGGGAAGACCATCAGTTGGAGAATGGTCGAACACACTGTGATGATGGGATTGTGATGGAGTAATATATTGTATTATAAGAAATGATGACAGGATGCTTTAAGAAAAGTTTGGGAGGGTTTGAACTCATACAAAGTAAAATGAACAGAACCAGGAGAACAATATACCCAGTCGCACCAATGTCGTAAAGATGATCAACTGGGAAAGACTTAGCTACTGTGATCAAAGTAATGATCCATGACACATCTAAATGTCATGACTTTGGAGAACTCATGAACTCTAATTGCAGATTTCTTGGGTTTTTCTTTTTGAATGTGGCTAATGTGGAAACCTATTTTATATGACTTTGCTTGCTTTTTTCAAGGAGGGGAAGAGGTTCAGCAGATAGCAAAAGTACTTTTGCATTTATATCATGGTTATTTCTAGATGAATGGGGAAGAAAAATAAACAAAAAAACCTATATCCTCCCAAACTAGACCTCTCCTTAGTAACAAAAAAATGCTCAATTCCCCCCCTACTTGGGCATAATGGGGAAACATGCAGCAAAGGTGATCATTCTGATGGGACAGTAAGAAAGAGAAAGAGAGATGAATAAGCATTTATAAAGCACCTACTGTCTACGATGTGCTATGCATTATAAGGCTCCCTGACAATAAGATGCATTTCTCAGCCCATAAATAAGGAATATTATTTGCTGTGAGTTAGGAAACCTTGCACTAAGCAAGCTTTAGTGGCAAGAATAAGATATAACGTAACAACACAGCACCTGTGAACCCACAGCATTTAATTCCCTGTGGACTAAGTCTCAGAAACCTCTCTTTTCACAATACATCTCTATTCTTTGTGCAAATGTCTCTGGTTCCTTTAGAGCACGTGGAATGAAATCATATCTTGTCATTGTCAGGCTCACAGCTATTGAAACACAATTCAGCTTCTTTGTCATTTTTTAAAAATAAAGTCTGCCTGGGGACCTACTGTCAGCTGAACTGCTAAGATTTTCTTTAGAGAATCTATATTTTGAGCTTTTGAATTTCCCTTTATTGGAAAGAGTAATACAAAGCAAAGGGGATGCCAATATTTTGGTGAATATTTTAAAAATCTAACATTGTTATGTAATCATCAATTTCTCAGATGGAAACTGCATTTTGGATGTTGTCAAATGAATGTTTAAATTATCCAAGAAAGGTTAGTGTAGAGAAGGTACACACACACACACACACACACACACACACACACACACACACACACACACGAGTAGGTAAATACTCCCTTGTAATCCATTATTTCCATGTAAAATCTAAGGTTTGGACAAGAACTCTTCTTGTTCACAAAATGCAATCACGGTAAGTAGAGCCACAGGATGCAAGAAAGGGAAAAGAACCTCGTAGATCACTTAGACCACCCTGTCATTTTAAAGATAGAGAAACCTGAGGCTGAAAGTGGAATATGACTTGTCTAGAATTGTGCAGGGTGTTAATAGCAATGGAAAGAACATCGTGGTACAGTGACAAGACCACTGGCTTTGGAGTTAGAGAACCTGTAAGTGCTGCTCTCCTGGTAGTAGTACTTCTAGCAAATTACTTACTATTTTGTACCTTCGTTTCTTTATATGTAAAACATGGAGGCTGGATTAAATGATTTCTATGACTCCTTATAATTCTAAATCTTATCATTCTAGGACCTTTGTTGCCTCCTATCTCTTGAAAGAAATGTTATTAGCTCATCAAAGTGTGACTCTGAATATTAAAGGCTTTTCATCATTGACAAAAGGTCACAGGATTTAAAACTGAAAAGGACATGTCTAATACTGTGGAGGAGGAGCAGGATTACGGTATTAATTTTCTAAAAGCAAGTATAAATTATTTGTATATTTAAGTATTTTCTGCATCAGTGCTTATATCTATTAACACAGATAATTGAGAGTTTAATATAAATGTATTTGCACTTATACTCTCTCTTCTTTACCTTTCTCTTTTCATTTCTAATAGTGTTGCTAATAGTATTATTTCTAACAATGTGCCTGTCAATGTATTAAGGATAACGGTGCAATGCCAGGAATAAGACTTTTGTAAATAGAGAGATAGGTAGACAGATGGCAGATAGATAAACAGACAGATAGACAGTAGATAAGAGAGACAGACAGATAGAGAGAAGATAGATAAATGATAGATAGACACAAACAGATAGATTAGATGGTAAATAGACAGATAGATAGTAGATACATAGATGGTAGACAGATAGACAGACAGATAATAGATAGACTAGATAGACAGACAGATAGTAGATAGATAGATAGATAGAGGATAGATAGATAGTTTAATAGGTAGGTAGGTAGATAAACAGACAAGAAGACAGGCAGATAAATAGACAGACAAGCAGGCAGGTAGACAATAATGTAGGTAGACATATATAGACAAAAGAAGACAGACAGATAGACAAGTAGACAGACAGAAATAGATAAATAGATAAATAGACAAGACAGACAGACAAGAAGATAAATAGACAAGCAGACAGACACTCAGAGAGATAGAAAGAGAGACAGAGAGATAGGTAGATTAGAAGACAAGACAGAAAGACACATAGACAAGCAGATAAATAGATATATACAGACAGAGATAGGCAGATAGGTAAATAGATAGACAGATAAATAGATAAGCAGACAGGCACTCAGATAGATAGAGAAGCAGAGATAGATAGATAGATAGATAGATAGATAGATAGATAGATAGATAGATAGATAGATAAGACAGACAGACAGACAGGTAGATAGATAGGCAGACAAGAAGACAGACAGATAGATAGATAAGCAGACAGATAGATAGACAAGATATAAATAGACTGACAGGTAGATATATATAGATATATATACAGACAAGAAGATAGATAAATAGATAAACAAGCAGATAGACAGACATAAATAGATACATAGACAAGCAGATAGATAGATAGATAGACAGAAATAGGCAGATAGGTAAAGAGATAGACAAGCACACAGGCACTCAGATAGATAGAGAGGTAGATATAGATAGATAGATTAGATAGATAGAGGATAGAGGATAGATAGACAGATAGACAAGCAGGCGGATAGATAGGTAGATAAATAGACAAGAAGATAGATATATAGACAAGCAGATAGATGATAGATAGATAGATAGAGACAAGTAGATAGACAAATAGACTGATAGGTAGGTAGATAAGAAGACAGACATAAATAGACAGACAAGCAGACATAGATGGATAGATAATAGAGAGTAGATAGACAGATAAATAGTGAGACAGACAAGCAATGAGATCTACAAAACTCTGATCTCTCTTTTCAGATAGAAAATGAGACTCACAAAAATGATCTAATTTGCCTGAGTCCCACCAGCCCCTCTCCTCACGAAGCTTACATTCTACTAGGTGGATGCCATGTGTGAATAGATAATTGAATCCAATCAACTGTTGAACTTAACAACTGGGGATAGGGGAAGGGAAGAAAACAGGGAAGATGACAAAAAAGTGACATCTGAGATGTGTCTTGAAGGAAAATAAGGAGAGTGAAAGGTAGAGATGAGAAGGAAATACATTCCAGGCATGAGGAGAGATTGTGGAAATGTAGAGATTAGATATAGAATGTTCAGTAAGAAAACTGTTTGTAATGCTATCTGAATGGGGAACAGAAGAGTTAAAGGGGGATAATTGGAGATAAGATTGGACAAGCCAGTGGGAAACAAGTTTCAGAGGATCTTAAAAGCCAGGTTGAAGAGTTTACATTTTAATCTAAAACTAATAGGGAGCCACAGAAGGTTTTTGAGAAGAAAGTTGAATGATCACACTTGGATCCTAGAAAGATTATATTGGTAGAAGTGTGGAGGTGGGATTAGACAGGATAGAAAATGGACTGTGACCAATTAAGCAGCTGTTACAATAGTCCAGGTGAGAGTGATTAGGAACTGAACATTTATGGGAAGGGAGCAAAAGGGATAAATGTAAGAGATGTTATGGAGGTAAATTCCTAGTCTTGGCAAATGATTAGATGGAGTGGGGAGGAGAAGAGTGAAGTCCAAGGTGTCGAGATAACTAAGAAGAGGCAAATCCCCTGTCCAGAAAAGTAGAAATCTGTTGAAAAGGTGACTAGAGAGAAAGAAAGGAGGAGTTATGATATGAACATGTTGAGTTTGAGATGTCCATGAGAAATCTAGGTGGAAAAGCAACTGAATTAAAGAATTAAAGTTCAAGGAAAAGCTTGGATCTTAATAATAGATTGGGGAATATCTGTTGAGAGATGGTAACTGAACTATTACAAGAAGAATAAGACCACTAAGGGAGGGAGTATAAAATGAATAGAACGGAGAGTCTAGGAGAGTCTATGAATCATCCTTGATTCGAAGATAGACAAGCAAAATACACTGAAAAAAGAAGCTCAATTCAGAAGGATGAAGAGAACCGAGAGGGAGCCATGGGAGAAAGGACATCCAGGGGACAGAGCTGGTTACTTGGGTCAATAGCTACAGAGAGAAATTGGAGAAAAACTGGAGAAGGGCCAGGGATTGGGTATTTAAATGGCAGGGAAGGTAGAGAGGGTTGGATTATGAGGGTTTGAGGAGTGAATAATCAGAAAAGGGAGGGAGAGGATTGAATTCTTTCCAGGAACTTGGCTGAGAAAGGAGAAGAGACATTGGGTGATGGCTTGAGGGGATGATAGAGTTAAGGGAAGGGTGTTTCAGAACAAACCTGAACATGTTTCTAGGCAACTGGGGAGAAACCAGTAAGAATGGATTGAAGATGAGTGGATGGGAGGGAAGGATCCCGGTCAAAGCTCTCAGAATAAGGCGTGAGATCAAAGATAGAAGTGTAAGAGTTAGCCTTGACAAGAAGTCCCCCTTTTTCTCAGAGAGGAAAATAAGAGGGAAAAAGATAAATGTATGCATCTAGAGCCTTGAGACCAGGAGTGGGAGCTGGGAGACTCACAATGGGGGCTCTGGTTTTTATAGTAAAGTAGAAGGGGAAGCCTCCTCTGGAGGGTTCAAAAGACTCAAAGAGAAGGTTTAAGAAGGCTTCTACAGCTAAAGGAAGAAAAATGACTCCTTGTTGACCCAAATGAGACTAGATAACAGGAATTTCTAGCTTCATTTGAGAGCTTCCTTCAGCAGGGTACCAGAGCAGAGGAATAGGAATGGACCAGGTGACCTGGAGGTCAGTGTTTAGGAGCAATAATGGGGTGTCATATACATATGGTGTGATCCTCAAAAGCAGTCAGGTTGGAGAGTGACCCGGCTTAGGTTTCACAGGCAAATTTGACTCGACAAAAGGGTGATGGATTAGGGTCCAGCATGAGTTAGGCAGGCCGGGTCATCCTCCTGTCCTAGAATATCAAAAACAGGGCAAAAAGACCAGGATTTTACTTGGGGCTGAGCAAGGGGTATGTTGTGGAGAGAGCCAGGCTGACAAAACATGGACAATGAAGAGAAGGCAAAATATAAGGAGGAACAATATTAGGATCAGACCTGAGGCTGGGACCGGGCTGCCCAATGAGGGACAAACCCTTCAGGCCTATGCAAAATCCACGTGGATGGAGAAAGAACCATGGAGGCCAAAAGCAGATCGAGGCAGACTCTTTCCACATTTTCTGTTTGTTTTGTCTTTCTCATTTTTTTTTCATTTGTTGTGATTCATCTTTCCCAACATGGCTAATGTGAAAATACGCTTCATATGCATACACATGTATAACCTACATCAGGTTGTTTGCTGTCTTGGGAAGGGAGAAAAACAGTGGGAAGTAAAAATCTTATCAAAATAGTGTTGAAAACCATTTTACATGAAATTGGAGAAAAAACATTAAAAGAGGAAAAAAAAGTTGACATGGAGGCTTGATAAGCCCATTCCCCAAATTGAATCTGCTCTAAGGTCTGGGAACTCCTGGAGAGTATGGAACAGAAAATCTCTGAATTCTCTTCCATTCTACATCCATGATCCCATCAAGCTATGAATTCGGAAGTGTGGAGTAGACAAAGGCAAAATTCATGTTTACATTGTACTTTGTAATTTAAGAAAAAAACTTTATTTACAACAACTATCTAATATGAGGAAGGAAGGTATTTTCATCCCCATTTTTTAGTCAATGTCCTTTAAGATAAAGCAATGGGGCAGTGAATAAAGTACGGGACCCGAGTTCAGATTTGACTTCAAATGCTGTGGGATCTGGACCAGTCACTTAACCCTGGCTGCCTTTTTAAAAAGCAATTTTCCATGAGAACTAAACGGCAGAGCCAAAGTTCAGAATGAGATCTTAGGACGCCAAGGCCACAGTCTTTCCTAGTGCTCTTTCCTGGGAATAACTGGGAATGATTCCAGAGGCTGGCCATGAAAAAATCCATTGCCCTTTCCCGATTTGATGGGCAAAGTCACCACTGGGTAGCCACCGTTGTCTCTTGGCCCTGGACCCCATTTGGGGTTTTCTCAGCAAAGATGTTTTGTGGTTTTGCCATTTCCTTTTTTAGCTCATTTTACAGATGAGGAGACTGAGGAACAGAGTTAAGCAACTTGTCTAGCTGGTAAGTGTCTGGGACCCGATTTGAACTCGGGCCTTCCCAATCCTAGTCCCGACACCTCAGACACTGAGCCATCTAGCTCCCTATATACTCTGCTTTTTTCTCTACTCTGGCATTCAATACCTCATCTTAGAGTAATTTGTAAGATTAAATTTAATAAATAAACCAACATAATTTTAAAACCCCAATCCCGTGAAGGAATATGAGAACTGCAGGATAAGATTCTAGAAGAAGATAATAATTTAGCAATAATTGCAATAGGAAAGAAAGACAACATGGCAGAGTGGAGAGGAATTTTACCTTGAAGCCAGGAAGATCAGAGGTCAGGTCCTTTACCTGGATGCATGACCCCGGGCAGGACATTGAACCTTCAACTACTGCCAGCAGAGCTAGAGCAAGTCGACTGCTCTAAGGTGCCAACCTCCAGGTGCTCCTCCAGCATTTAGAAATCACAGTTCTAGTCTCTCTCCTTCTTCCTACATGGAAAACAGATTGATTGACCACAAGGACTCAGAAGGGCTGAACGTTTACTAAAAGAAATAAGGAATCAAATTAAGGGTCTTGAGGAAAATCTTGGAAAAAAAATAGATTTTGAAATAGTTAAAAAGATTCACAAAACAGCAAACACCCTGAAAAAACAGAACGAGGAAAGTGAACTTAATGATTCAATGACACAAGATATAGTCATATGAAGTTGTTTGAAAACATTAAAAGAACCATACCTACCATTAAAAACAGTGTCAGGAAGAGGATGGTTTATCTAAAATCTTTGGATTATATAAAATTTGGGTAATTTAGTGGTCAGAACACTGAGCCTGGAGGCAGGAAGATCTGAGTTTAAAGCCAGACTCAGATACTCCTAACTGTCATACTGAGGAAGTCACAACCTCTCTGATTCAGTTTCTCATTGGTAAAATGGGGATAAGTGTAGCATCTACATTGGATCAAATGAGAATTCCTGGTCCATATTATGTACTATATAAATGCTGACTATCACTATTATTACCACTCTGTAATAAAAAACTGGATTTGTATCTCAATACACGATTGAAGAAAATTATTCATAATTATTGAAACCAGAAGGCAAAGTAAAAGTAAATAGAACTCACAGGTTACCACCTGAATGCTATCTCAAAGTTAACAAACATAGAAAATTGATTACTATATTCTAAAGGCCAAAAAATAAATACTACAATTAACCAAAAACTATTCATCACATGCCAAGTAATCTAAGTCAGAATCATATATAAATATATATATATGCGTACATATATATATATACACACATACATATATTTTGCTGAGGCAATTGGGATCAAGTGACTTGCCCAGGGTCACCAAAATCATATTTTTTAATGCAAGAAAAGAGAGGAAAAAATTGGAATTCAGTGAGAAAAGGCAAGAGAAAAAGGCCTATTTTCAATAATAACATCCTGCAAAGTTCAGCTTAAAGCTAAAAAGGCAAAAATAGACTTTTAGTAGAATTGATGACTTCTAAGAATCTGAGTTTTAAAAAAATCCCACTCTAGGTAAGCTTTTTTAAATGTGAGAGCAAGAGACTAGAGGAACCTTGAAAGGAGGATAAGCTTGAACAACTTGAAAGAGCTAAAAAAATGGTCAAGTGCTTATATCTTAAAAGGGAAAGAGGAGAATCTGGTCCCTTCAGAAGCCCATTAAGTCTAAAAATCAATAATGTAAAAAGACAAGCTCGGAGCTGGGTGTAAAAAAAAAAAAAGAGGAAATAAAAGAAGTACTCTAGGGATGAAATGGGAATGAGAAGGAAAAAACTTTTAATTTTTCATAAGCAAGATACCACAAGAGAAGTTATACAAACATGCAAATGGAGATTATAAACCACAGTTTTAACTGAGCTGGGCAAAATAAGGATGAGATTTTAAAAAAGAATACAATGTAGAAATATATAGAGGTAAATAGAGAACTGGGAAGGATAGAAAAAGGGAGAAGAAAGCATTAAGAGACTAGAATTGTATAGTTAATCACTACAAAGATAATAGTAATAAAGAATAATAACTAATATTTCTATGGTATTTAACATATGCCAGGCACTGTGTCTCTTCTTCTCTTCTCTCTCCTCTTCTTCTTCACAATTATTATCTCATTTGATTCTCATAACATAAAATGTTAGATACTGAATGTTAGCTACTATAAGTATACCCATTTTACAAATGACAAAACTGAGGCAAAAAGTAAGTGTCTTGCCTAAAGTCACACAGCTAGAAAATGTCTAAGGTTGAATTGGAACTCAGGTTTACCTAATTCTATGCCCAGTGTTCTACTTACTATGTCACCTACAGACAAAGAGAGAGACAGACAGGGATAGAGAAGAAGAAGGAGGGGAGGAGATCAAGATCATTGCTAAATGAAGATAGGGAAAGAAGAGGATTGTCATAAATTGTTCAAATTATAGATAATAAATTCTAATTTCATTCCTTCTCTTCCCTCTCCCCTTTTTCATTTTAAAGAAAGGATTGATGAGGAAAGAAAGAAAACATTTTAATAAGATATGATAGAGGGAAAACTTAACTGTGAACATGGAATTAATTCACCCACAAAATGGAGAAGAGTCATAGTGGCAGAATGCACCATAAAGTAATAGGCATCAAAGTTTTTTGCTTATAAGAAACAGGAGGAGGAGGAGGAAGAAGGAAAGAAGGAGGAGAGGGGGAGGAAAAGAGAAGTAAGATGAGGGGAAGGGAAAGAGGGAAGAGGGGGAGGAGGAAAAGGGAGAGGAAAGGGGAGGAGAAGGAGAAGGGGAGGAGGGGGATGAAAAAGTGGAAGAGGAGGAGAAGGAGGAAGAGAAAGAAGAAGAGGAGGAGTAGGGAGAGGAAGAGGAGGAGGAGGGGGAAGAGAAGGGGAGGAAAAGGAAGAGAAGGAGGACAAAGAGGAGGAGAAGGAAAAGAAAAAGAAGACGAGAGAGAATATGAGGAGGGAAAGAGGAAAGGAGCAAAAGAAGAAAATAGAAATGATCAACAATTACATGAAAGAATACTCCAAAGCACTTATAATTAGAGAAATGCACATTTGAATAATTTTGAAATTGATCTGAAATGGTAAGACATTTTAACCATGTCTTTTATCATCAGCTTAGATCATGATTAATCATGCTTTTTTGGATTTAGCTGAGTCATAATAGGTTCTACTCTACCCAGTAGATCAACGAAGATATGAAAATGGTAAATTTTGGAGTGCCTTGAAAAAACTGGTATAATAATATACTACTAATGGGGTTGTGTACACTGGCGTGATCACTCGGGAAAGTAATTTTCCATTTTAGTAAAAAAGTCCACATTTTACATATTCTTTGACCCAGTAAAAGTATTACTGGACACAGAATCCAAGATCAAAGACAGAAAAAAATTTTCTATGTTTGGGAAAATATTTAAACAGTACTTTTGTGATTACAGAAAATAAGCCCAAAAGGCATATGCATATCAGTTGAGAAATGATTGTATAAATTGTGTGATATGAATTAATAGAATATTATTGTGACATAGTAAGATACAAATATATAAAGTTGAGAAGAAATTGAGGAAGAAATGAGCCAATATAGAGCTAAGTAAGAGCAGTTTAGAGAATAATTTACATAAGGACCGTAACAATGTAAAGGAAAACAACACAAATGTAACTGAACTTTGATCAATGCAATAGCTAATCTTGACTTTAAAGGGCTTGCATTAAAATAGATGGTCTTTCTTTTGAAGAGAGATAAGGGACCACATACATATACATAAAGTATATGTTATCCAAAATGGTCAATGTGTTCATTTTTTTTAAAGGGAGAATTATATTCAGAGTCAGTGGAAAGTTTTGCTTTGTTTTGTCTTTTAATAAAAAAAAAATAAAGAAATAAAATTGAATCGGTTTATACTTTTTAAAAAATTCCAATGAGATTTCATTTATGGCAGATCCTCTGAAAAAAGGTAGCATGCTTGCTTCAGGCTAAAACAAAATCTTAGCCCAGTGAGAAAATAAGGTCTTCCATTTGAGGAGTGAGTGTGGCCAAGGGTGAAACTAATGTTTCAGCAAATGAATGATAAATGAGTCTTCTATACTTTAGCCAACATTTTGATGTATCTGAGTTTTTACAGTGATACGTGTAAGGATTCGTGTGGGTAGGTTGGAGCACATACCATCCCAGGTCTACAGCTAAGGAAGTTAAAAGTTCAGAGAGGAAAGTAATTAAGGATTACCTTTGTTTTTGGAAAGCACTTTCTTCTACAAGTGAGGAAAATCAGATCCAGAGAGAGGAAGTAATTTTTCCAAAATCACATAGCTATTGAGTAACAGAAACAGTCCTTGAACCTGAGACTTTTGACTCAGTTGAACACCAACAATCAGCAAGTCTATGAGACTCCTCATCTTGTGTAGGACCCACCATCTGATCAGTGAAAGGGAAATCATCAATAGTCTGAATTATTAAAGTTGGTAAGAAAAGGACACTAATTATAATACATTCAAGTTAACCATCCACTTCCCCAAATCCTTCCTTTGAGGTCATGCCTCCATCAAGAGCTATACAAAATAATAAGGTTCTTCTTCTCACGTGAAGAATTCGATGTGGGTTTTCCTACAAATGCCCCCTCCATCCAAGCACTAGGGTTTAGTACCAGAAGGGTCAGCCCGCTCCCAAGTAATTTAGCTAATCCATACAAGCCTTTTCTTTCCCAAGATAACCACTTTAGGGAAGGCGGGTGGCTGGGCTGGACCAGGCAGACAAGTCTGGAGGGCATATCTTGTACAGCCCTGGGACACAGCCACAGCACAGCCACAGGGCATGACCACAGCACAGCCACAGGGCACATCCACAGTAAAGCCACAGAACACATCCCCAGTACGGACACAAGGCACTTCTACAGCACAGCCACAGGGCACATCCACAGTACAGCCACAAGGCACTTCTACAGCACAGCCACAGGGCACAGCCACAGGGCACATCCACAGTACGGCCACGAGGCACTTCTACAGCACAGCCACAGGGCACATCCACAACACAGGAGGTGATACTGGCTGAAATCAGCATCACCAGAACCATCTGCAGATTAACTAAAATAATATTCTTAAAAGGAGGAATGAGCAAAGAAAACAAAGCCAAGAGTGAGGGAATTTAGCCCTTGTTTGCTCAGTAGTTTAGTAATTATTTTTTACTCTGTCAGGTGAAAGGTTGAAATTGAGAAGAAGAGAAGATCTGGAGGGGGGAAGATCTGAGTTCAGATGCTGACTCAAATACTTGGCTATATGATCCTGGGAAAGTCACATAATCTCCCTCAGCCTTAATTTCTTCATCTGTTAAATAGAGATAATAATAGCCTCTACCTTACAAAGTTGTTTTGAACTATCCATTGAAATGACAAATGTAAAGTGCTTTGTAAACCTTAAATTCTAGCTAATATAATTTTGCTATTTGTTTGGTAACTTGCTTAGCGATTTGATTTGATTTTGTTGTAGTTCCTAAGGTTATTGTTCCTAAATTACTGACAATAATGTTCAAATTAAATTCAATCGACACAACTTAATTCAATTCGATAAGCGTTCATTGAGACCCTAAGCTATGTTAGCTCCTGGGAACACGGAGACAAGAGTCCTTTCCAAAGAACTTCGTTTTGTTGCAAAGACCCAGGATATTATAAACGCTCTTCCCTCTAGAGCCCAGGCTTTCCTGGGGCTAATCTCCATGCAGAGCCGGGACTGTGGGAGCTAAGAATAGGAGATCTGGATTCTAATTCAGATTTTTGTTTGTCTGATTTTATCCATCTTCTCTTTGTCCCGTCTTCCTAGCTTAACCTTGGCGACTTTTCTCAAGCAACACCCTAAATTCAGAATGACCATCTTGCACCAGCTAGCTCCTCCCAATTATAAACATTATATTATATTATAAACATTATCTTCCCCAAGAAAACCCCAAATGGAGTCACAAAGATTGGACGTGCCTGGAAAATAACTGAATTACAACAAACCCTATTATTTTTCCTGTCCCTGATAAATTATTCATGACCTCCTTTGGGGGTATTCGACCGTTCATTCATGTTTGAGTTAGATAATTTCATTCTACAGTGTGTATTTTTCTCCCATCACTCTCATCCCTCACAGGATGTTGATGCTCACAATAGGCATCCAATCAGATCAGCGTTATCTGTCTTAGACTGCAGACTTCTTGTGGTGGAGGGAGAGAATTAGAGAGAGAACTCCTTCCTCAGCTCATCAGGGGACACTACCCTAGTTAGATGGTGCGAAGGGGACAGTTTGGTCAGGCTGGCAGGAAGGAGCCCTCCAGCAGCTCCCAAGAGAGCAAAGGCACGACACGGTCTTCTGCACTCGTCTTTACTCTCCAAGTTTCTCAATCATCGCTGAATTCACAGGCTATAAAGTGGACATCCAAACCCCTGACCCTCTGACCCTCCAAGTATATGTTTAACTGGCTCCAAATTTCAGGACTTCTAAATAACCATCAGGTTTAACCATCTCTTGCCTTTGGCCCTTATTCTGAGTACTCATTACTGGAAATAAGGACTTTTAAAATAACTTTTATTTTAAGGAACTGAGGGTCTTAGATTGGGAAATGTCTTTACAGAGAGATAATTTATTTGCTGAATTATGCAGCTCCTTCATTTTACAAGAGGACCCCTGGGGTCCCAAAGAAAATGTGACAACACCTAGCTGGTTAACAGGCCTGATGCTGGATTCCGAATCCTCCTAACCCTTTTCCAAAACTTATCTGCACAAAAGGCACAGAAACTCTTCACTTGTTCCTGGAGAAATGAAAACCTGTGGGCTCTTTTTGGAAAGTAATCAGGCACTGCTCAGGAAATTGCAAAAATAATCATATCCCTTTGTCCCAATAATTCCATTGTTGGGAATTTAATCTGAATGTGTTACCAAAAAGAGCCATCCATTCAAAAATTTTAATCTTATTATTATTTGTAATTTTTAAAAGTAGAAAGATATCTCAATGTCATATAAAAGCAATAGTTAAATAAAATGTATGTTAAAAGTAATCAAAATATAATGCAATTATAACTGGCAAGTATGAAGAATATAAAGAAATCTGGAATGACTAGATTATTTGGAAATGTATCCCAAATAATAGACATTTGAAATAAAAGCCAAGGTCCATAGAAGTTCCATACTTCTTTGAAGACATAATGAAAAGAAAAAAAAAAAAAAAAAAAAGGATCTCACTGAGGTGGTGACCGGCGAATTTTCTCTACTTCTATTTTATCCTCATGTCCTATCACTCCAGGACCAATTTTCCTGGATTATTTCTTGCGTTATTGTTTTACGGTCCTTTTTTTGGTCACAACTTTCTGGCAGTCCAATTATTCTCATATTTTCTCTTTTTGATCTGTTCTCCAGGTTTGTTATTTTTCTTACGATTCACATTCTGTTCTATTTTTTCATTCTTTATAATTTTTTTTTTATTTCTTACAGCTTCACTTCTAATTTTCAAAGAATTATTTTCATCTTTGAGATTCTATATCTCCTTTTCCAAGTGTTTAATTTTTTTTAATAATCTTGTTTTTCTTAATTTTTTCTTATTTTTCCTCAATGTCTCTCATTTGATTTTAAAATTATTTTTTGAGTTCTATAAATTCTCTCTGGGCAGGGAACTCTTTGAGGTAGCTTTTTTTTTTTTTTACATCAGTGTCCTTCTCTGAAGATGAACCCAGGGCTTCCATGTTCCCCTAGTATGTTCTTTCCTCTTTGTCAGTTCATTTTTTTTTAAATAACAGGTGTTAGTGGAAGCACCTGTAATCATGGTTTGGGGGATGGTGCCACCCCAGAGTCTTTCTTGGGATCCTCTCCGGTGGTACCAGGCCCTGTTCTGCCCAAGTCTTCTTGGTTTTCCCCCAGTCTGTGTTCGCCCCGAGGCACAAATTTGTCTTATTTGTGGGGAAATCTGGAGAGCTTGAAACTTACCAACCTACTCCTCCCTCTCCACAGAAACCTCCCTCAACAAGCCATTTCTAAGCATTTACTATGTGCCAGACGCTGGAGGAAGCCATCAACTCACCCCCCCAAAAAACCTCCTCACATTAAAATTAAATATAAATAGTATTTTAGAGTCTCTGCCTGTGACATTACAATGTAGAAAGTCTCCCACTGAGGGATCAATAATTCTGAATCTGTGACACATTCTTAGTGGCTACAGAGAAGTTCAGGGCCGGCACCCACTTTCCTGATTCCAAAGCCAGCCTTCCACTGACTCTGCCATCTTGAGGCACGTGGGAAGCGCCCAGGCTTTGGCCTAACCCGCCCTTGGCTGTCTCCTGGGGTCCTGAAGGGGGCTCTGGACGGCAGGAGCCCAGATGCCCACAGAGGCCCCGAGATTAAGCCAGCTGGGCTTTGGACAATCTGACTGGGACTCCCTCTCCATATTCCCACAGACCCTTGTGACAGGACCGGCTCTCTGTGCTGCTGTAAGGCTGAAGAATCCTCCCGTGTGGCCCTCGTGTTTCTGCCATAGTTGGGACTGAATGAAAGCATTTTTTCAGGGAGAAGAGACCGACTTATGGAGAGTCACAGAGCGGACTCTGAGCCAGAGAAAACTCAAAGGAAGCTGGGAAGGGACGGTTACTCAGCCAGCCCCACATTTCACCCACGGGAAGCCCAGGCCAAGAGACTGAAGGCTGTTTGCCCGAGTTCCTGCAGCTCTCCAATAGTAGTCAGTCCTAGAACCCATCCCACACGTGGCCCTCAGACCTAGAACCCGTCCCACACGTGGCCCTCAGACCTAGAACCCATCCCACACGTGGCCCTCAGAGCTAAAAGGAACTGTGAACATCCCCTAGTTTTTAGCCATTTATTTAGAGGAAAAAGAAACCGAGATCAATAGAAAACCAAAGAGCCCCCAGTGAATTAGTACCAGAAAGGAGAATGAAATAGGAACTTCCTGACATTTTTTTTTGGCAAATGGAAGAGTGGATAATATGGGAAGATGCAGGTTCAAATTGTGCCCCCTGGTACAAGCCAATCATGTGACTACAGGACGGGCCGACTCAAAGCCTGCGTTTTCTCATCTGTAAAATCATACCGGGTTGATTCGAGGTTCACCACATGCTTATATACAGAATGGATGGGGAGGTAATTATAAACAACCTATCCAAAAAAAATCAGAGCCCAACAAATAATCATTTTTTATTAAATTGTTTTTCTTTTATAAGGAGTGAATTGTGTTTTAAATATGTAACTTATAAGTATAAATATGATTTCAAGATATATTTATATAAATATATATTAAATCATATTTTTATATATATAAATATAACAAATATTTATTTATTTATATGTTTAAATATAATTTTTAAAGCTCTAACATTTACCAAATCCTACCTGAGGCTAGAATAATCTAAACCCTTATAGTAAAACTTTAGGAGCTATCAAGCTTTTGGAATTTTCACCAGAAAATTAGAGGAGAAAGTAGCAAAATTGTCAGTAGGCGACTGCTTGTTATTTGTTATCGGGCTCCTGCTGTGAATGTTAGGTAAACACAAGCTCCTGATGTATGGATTCGAAAGCATAAGAGAATATGTTCTCAACCACAAATACAAAAATCGGAACTGAAGTTTCTGTTATTACTAGGAATAGGCAAGGCTCCCAGTCTTCCTCAGGGAACTCCATGGGCATTTTTGGATTTTTCCAACATATTGATTAATTGGGCTGATTTTTTTTTCTGTTATCATTCTGCTTGATGAGAATTGATGCTCATTCTGATTAATTGGAGGGCAAGCTCTTAACCACTCTGAGCCCAATTGGCTCATCTGTACCACAAGAGGGTCCTGAATGGCCTCCGAGGGTCCTTCCAGATTGAAATCCATGTGTCTGCCATATTTAGATACACTGGGCTGCGTGAGGGGAGACTAAAACCCAACCAGGGGTCCCCTTCCTTCCCACAAGTTCAGGGAGAGGGCATGAGTAGGATAGGTAAGGGGATCCATAATTGGCCAGCACACTGCTGGTGTCCCAAGAGGCAGGGATCCTGGGCCCCAGCTGCCCTCCACTAGTCCTGGCATGTAGACTGAACATCAGCTGCCAACTGGGAAGAAAAAAATTCTAAATCATCAGTTTATTAGCAAACGTGAGCAGATGCTGAAATATGTCAATAAATCACCTTTTTTTTTTAATACTTATGCTAAGGTGAAACAAGAGCAAGGCTACATCACTGCGGTAACAAAAACTCTGAAAACACAAAGACCTTTTAACGAAGGTCCTTTAAGGGAAATTGAGATTTGAAGTATTTCAACATAGACAGAATAGCTGTTCAGATGATCATAGGCTCTGTTGTTCAGGGAGTCGGTTAATGAACTTACTGAACTATTTACAATTATACTTGAAGGTCACGGAAAGCTGGAGAGGTACCAAAGGATTTGAAAGGAAGAAAAAGGAAATAAGTCATCTTGGCAATTATAATCTGGCACATCGAACACTTCAACTCTTATTAAAATAATGATAGCATTTTTAAGGAGGAAGGGAAAAAAGGACTTCTCTAAGCAACCAGAGAATAATAGCACCAAAGAGTTGTCTGAAGTGATGAAGAATTAAGAAATCAGAACCTAAAGAACAGACACGAACACTAACTGGAACCATATAAAAGTAATAATAATAAGGGGGATGAGAACAACATCTGGAAAATCATGCAGGAAAAGAGGGAAATAAACTCAAAAAGGGACTCAAAGATACAAGTGAATTTCCAAACTATCTGATTAAAATGAAAATTACATTTAAAAGGAAACTAAGTAGTAAAAGTTTATAATTTCATGGAATTTGATCTTTATTCTGTGTTTAAAGGTTTGGATTTGCTAATAGCAGCTTGTAAGTTTACGAAGTCCATCTATTTAGTAATACTTTTTAATGTGATGAGGATGATAGAACTGGGGGTGCTTTCTGGGACTTACACATGCCCTGGGTTAGCTCTGAAAGATTCATGTGACGTGATAATACAACAGTCCCTTATGTGTCTCTCTGGCTGGTGAATGTATACTGAACCGGGAAGAACAGATGACTCTGCGCTATAAAGGGCTTTCGGTTTCTTTTGAGGCATCCTGTTTATTGGAAATGGCCAATATCCATGTCAAGAGGAAAAGGGCTTTTGTCCTTTGCCCACTCGAGGGGGATGAGGTTCACGGGCACAGTGTGTACCTGCCTGTGATTGGTCTGAGGGAGCCTGACAGTGGGCAGACAGCAAGCCCCCCCGCTGCCTTTTCCCCTCCTGGTTTCTTTCCCTAAGCATAGGGGTCCAGATGGACATCTGTGGGCGAGATAGCTGGCTCGTGGTGAGCTTTAGAGGTCCCGGTCAGCCAGACATTGCCCAGCAAGAAGCACCCCTATAAGAACAGCCTTTCTCTGAGAAGGGGACCACCATTGCTTTCTGAAAAGACTAGGAGAACCTCAGTTATCCTGAGAGAGCCAGAAAATGGAGATTTTCATAAGATGTCCAGGTAGTCAAAAGACCTTTGTGAAATTTCTGTTCTGTTTTTATAGTGTTCTAAGTATTATTTAGTATGTTTTTATGAGTCTCTGGTGTTTGAAGCATTTCTTTTATGATGCAAGAAATAGTTTTCCAATGACTGATAGCCACTCGGTGTATTTTGCTAGGAGGAACCCCATTAATCCTCTTTAGGGGAGACTCTAAACCTGATCTTCCCAGATCCTGGCCAGGGAGTCCCAGAAGGAAGTTTTCCAGGAAAATGAGCCACAGAGCAAAGGAAAAGGCCTGACTTCCTCCTGAGGTCGAGCCGCTCTCATGATAAACGTGTTTGATGTGAGTTCAGAGAGGGAGCCCTTTTTGGGAGGATGTTCTCAGGGCTGAGGGTATCACTTACAAAAGAGTTCCTTCTAGCAGCGCCCATCATCTGTCATTCATAGTCTTAGAAGCTCGCCTGGTTGATGCAAATGGATGGACTTGTTTCTGGTCAACATGCATCAGAAGAGGAAAAAAGAAAATGTGTTTTAGGTCTGAAAATTCTGTTGCTTCTATTTTCTAGGAATTGCCCATACCGACAAGTTTTATCAAGGTTTTGTTTTTATTTCATGTGTTCTTCTTCCATCCTTCTCCATCCACTTCCAGATTGAAGCATTCCTTGGGATGAAGAAAATCTTTAAAGCAAAAGTAGCTGATACAATGATAATGTCTACAATATTCTTCCCTAGTCGTCCTTTCGCCTCTGACGGGACAAGGCAAGTCGTTTTCATTATCTGTCCTTCTGAATCATTATTAGTATTTTCATTGGCTCAGTTTGGCTTTCTGTGAGTGATCTTTTCATTTACACTGTTGTGGTCATTAGATATAATATATGTTACATATGTTATATATAAATATATATTTCTATAAAATACATATTACATATATACATATATTATAAACATATGTAGATATGTATAACATATATAAATATATATGTATAACATATATAAATATATATGTATAACATATATAAATATATATGTATGTATAACATATATATATGTATATATATATATATATATATATATATATTTGTGTCCCAGAAAGCCTCAATACAGTTTGAGGCTTAAGATCATAAAACTAGCAAGTAGCCCATCTGGGGACCGCAACACAAACCTTCGGGTTCCAGACCTCTCCCTTATCAGGAACTCCTGCCAATGCTCCTCATTTTAAAGACTGCCCGATGGGCCCAATGTATTGACAAGGTGCTTCCTAAGGTCCATGAAACTGCATCATGGAAACAACTGAAACAACTGTTGTTAAAATAAACTTTGGAGTTCTTTTTTTTTTTTTTCTAATGCTTTCTTTAACAGCAAGAATTTAATGGCTTACAAGTCTCCCAGATTGCAATTCTGTGATGTTCTTCTGTCGATGTTACTAAAATAAATGAAAAATTAGCTTCTTCCTGTGTATATCACTCGAGGATGAGAAGCATCCTAAGAATAATAATTCTTTTAAATTTGCATAAAACGCTTGTAGTTCTCAAAGAATGCTCACAGACTTTTCTTATCAGATTGTCACAAAAATCTTACAAACTGGGTGAGAAACCCAGTCAGGCCAAAGACTGGACCACGGGGTTTTCTCACCATTGTCTGCCTCAACCCAGATGTCTTACCTAAAAACTGGCTCAGATAATCAGTCTCTTACTGTGCTCCGGTTCCTTTGATTGTTCACAGATGGAAAACCTCCTTTTCTGTTTTCAGGTAATTGTACCTGTTCACGTCTCCTCCTCCCAATTTGGGAAATCTCTCCTCTTTCATCCAAACAGCAATCAGATTATCTAATCGTGTATTGTTTCCTATTGATTAATTCAGATTTCCTAATCTTATATTGTTTCCTATTGATTAATTCAGATTTCCTAATCTTGTATTGTTTCCTATTGATTAATTCAGGTTTCCTAATCTTGTATTGTTTCCTATTGTTTTTAATGTATAAAAGTATGTATAAAATGTAGAAAAGGGGCCTAGTACTGATTTATTAGGCAACTGGCGTGCTTTGCTTAAGGAATGGAGGTGCTCAGAAGCCCAAACCTCGATGCCCTCAGTCATTTCCATCTTTCACCACATCACCTAGGTTTCTTGGATTTCCAGACTTGAAGGCTCTTCAGTGCCCCCCATTCTAAGTCAGGGTTCGCAGAATAGGTCAGTATTGATGCCCTGACAGGTGAGCTTCTGGACCCAGGATTCATTAGCCATCATAATACACTAGGATGGGAGCTTAGTAAAGAGAGTACTGTGCAGACTCTGAACCAAGGAGTTCCCCCTATGTCCTAGAAAAAAATATTTATATGTTTGTTTTTATTTTGCCTTTGAAGTAAATATTGCTTTGTAAGAAGGCAATTCCTTTTTAAAAAAAAAATTTTTTTAATTTACAAGACATATGGATGGGTAATTTTTCAACACTGACCCCTCGCAAAGCCTTCTGTTTCCAAATTATCCCCTCCTTTCCCTTCATCCCCTCCCCTGGATGGCAAATAGTCCAATACATGTTAAATATGTTAAAATATATGTTAAATCCAATATATGTATACATATTTATACAGTTATCTTGTTGCACAAGAAAAAAAAACAGATCAAGAAGGAGGGAAAAGAAGAACTGAGAAAGAAAACAAAATGCAAGCAAACAACAACAGAGAGAGTGAGAATGCTGTGTTATGGTCCACATTCTGTTCCCACAGTCCTCTCTCTGGGTGTCGATGGCTTTCTTCATCCCTGCACAAGAGGAACTGGTCTGAATCATCTCATTGTTGAAGAGAGCCACGGCTATCAGAATTGATTGTTGTTGCCGTGAATGATCTCCTGGATCTGCTCATCTTACTCAGCATCAGTTCATGTAAGTCTCTCCAGGCCTTTCTGGAATCTTCTTGCTGGTCATTTTTTTTTAATTTTTCTATTTATTTGTTACTTTTATTTATTTTTTATATTATACCTTTTTATTTACCAGGTATATCCATGGGTAATTTTACAGCATTGACAATTGCCAAACCTTTTGTTCCAACTTTTCCCTTCCTTCCCCCCACCCAAGATGGCAGGTTGACCAATACATGTTACAAATGTTAAAGTATAAATTAAATACAATATACGTATACATGTCCAAACAGTTGCTTTGCTGCACAAAAAGAATCGGACTTTGAAATAGTGTACAATTAGCCTGTGAAGGAAATCAGAAATGCAGGCAGATAAAAATAAAGAGATTGGGAATGCTATGTTCATAGTTGTCTCCCAGAGTTCTTTCTCTGGGTGTGGCTGCTTCAGTTCATTACTGCTCTATTGTTGAAGAGGGCCACATCCATCAGAATTGATCATCATACAGTATTGTTGTTGAAGTATATAATGATCTCCTGGTCCTGCTCATCTCACTCAGCATCAGTTCCTGTCAGTCTCTCCAGGCCTTTCTGAAATCACCCTGCTGGTCATTTCTTACAGAACAATAATATTCCATAATATTCATAGACCACAATTTATTCAGCCTTTCTCCATTGATGGGCATCCACTCAGTGTCCAGTTTTCTAGAAACTACAAAAAGGACTGCCACAAAGATTTTTGCCACATGTGGGTCCCTTCTTCTTAAATCAATTAATTAATTAATTAATTAATTGTATTGATTGATTGATTAATTAATTCATAAGTGAATAAATGAGTGGGATAGATAGATACATAGATGAATGAATAAACAAGCAGATAGCTATATAAAACAAACAAACAAACAAATAAGTAGATTCCCTTAAATAAATACATAAATAAATTTTAAACAAATAAAAATTTTAAAAGTTTAAAAAAAGAAGGCAATTCTTGCTAGGTGGTTAAACAGGCCCCTAACAATTAAGATAACATGGCTGGGGGGAAGTGGGGCTTGAGTAGATGGCCGTAAAGAAGAAATCAGAAATCCTGCAATCCCGGGGGGCAGATATAGTAGGCCGGGCTCTGATGGATCATCACCACTTATAGATTAAGCATACTAGGAGCCAAGCTCAGAGGTTCAAATAGAAAACTCGGAAAAGCCTCACTCTCGGGGAGCTCACTCCCACCTGGGAGCCCTAATGTATAGAACAGAGGGCAGCTGCAGGCGGATGGCAAGATCCAGGGTTCCTTGGGAGGTATGAGCAGGGCAGATGGCAGTGTTTGGGAGTATGGCGGGATAGGAGGCGTATGATAAGGCCTGGCCATCACCTTCTGGTGGGAAATTTAAAGCTGTTCATTTTCAAAACACATGCGTAGATAATTTTCAACACTGACTCTTGCAAAAACTCGTGTTCCGAATTTTGTCCCTCTCTTCCCCCCACTCCCTCCCATAGATGGCAAATAGTCCAATCTACGTGAAACATGTGCAGTTCTCCTACACAGATTTCTACAATTATGGGGCTGCACTCACACACAATCAGATCAAAAAGGAAAAATGTTGAGAAAGCAGCCGTGGCGGGGTCTCCATCAGCAGCACTGCTCCCCCACATCTGCACTCACACACCCCAGTGCCCCGATGGTGCATCGGGGTGTTGGGTTGAATGGAGCGGTTTTGTTTGCTCCTCAAAGCTGGAGTATAGGAGGGTGGGTATGACAATCTTCATTGTAGACAGGATTAAACTGGGGTAACCAGGCTGGAGAGGCGCCCTCCAACATGGCCTCGGATTGAGGGCTCTTCTTCCTCCCAGCTTTGGTGTGACCCTTCCGGTACCAATCAATTGATTGGCAGGTATCAGTTAAGGGCCTGTTATACACCAGCTCTCACTGGGAAATAATCCTCCCCCGGGGATTTTACTTTCTAGTGAGATAGCCTGCAACCACATATAAAAATATACACGGCATACGAGTAAAGTACCAAGTAGTGGTCCTGGGGTCTTTGGGAACGAGAGCTCTGCAGCTGAGGGGTGACAAAACGTCCTTTGTGGGCACAGGGAGAGCCAGGGCAGAAGTGGCAGACGCCCACACGTGCCCACTGTCCCAGGCTAGATACTCACAGCATCAATGTCAAATACCGGCTAAGACGCACACGGGTAACCTGTAAGGAGGGGTCCTAACCCGGGGATTTCACTGGCATGAGGAGCTGCAGGGGCGCCCCTCCCACCAGTGCAGGGCGGCATTCTGGGCCCAGCAGAGGCTTGCTTAGGGCAGTGAGCGCTTGCTGATGGCTGAGGGGCACCTGCTGGCGGTGCTAGAACCGGCTCTCTCCAGGGCACACATCACCCTCCGGAATGGGGTCTGCCAAGTGCCCAGAGGGCAGCTCTCTCTAGGGGAAACGGCCTCTCCCCACAGGGACGTCACCAGGGGACTGGGGGGACTTTAAAGGAGTCCTGGAGAAACGCTGAGGTCGGTTAATCACCGCTGGACAGCAGACGCCAGTTCTTCTGACCAGCCATCCAAAAGGGCGGCTCAGCTGTAACTGCGGCCTCTGTCCCATTCACCTCCAAGGAGCTCCCTGGCGATCTAGATCACGATGTCCCCAGGAGAGAGTTCCGAGAGGCCGGAGGATCTGGGAGTCAGGAAGCGCAGTGACCGCTGGGCCTCCAGACTGACCGAGGCTCCAGCTCGCCTTTGTTGGACATGACCCTGATGAAGGAACCGAGTGTATTTCCCAGAAACCCAAGAGTTGGAGAAGAGAAAGCTCTCAGGGGATGGGGGGAGACGACTGCATCTCCTTCTGGCTGGGTCTTGGAAGTAAATACCCCTGTGCAGATGGCTCAGTGGCTAAGTGGACTCGAGGTGCTAATCACCGGCCCTCCAAATGATGGGGACATAGCCAGGAGCTGAAAGCAGGGAAGAGTGAAGCCCCCAGATTTCTCAGGGTATCCAAGAACGAGCCATGGCAGAGAGCGTGGCCAGAGCCACGTAACAGACGTAACAGTACGTAACAAAGTAACGTAAAAAGTAACGTAACAGTAAAATAGCATTTACTTGTAAAATATCCTGCTTCCACAGAGATTTTACTGCTAAAATGGTGATGGGAATCTTCAGCCACGTTGCTCTATGGCCAACTATAAATAACATAATCCACGTGTCCCCTACCCCCACTCCAGGCAGGTGACTTTCACCCCAAACAGCCTCGAGTTGATCTCAATTTTAGAGAGCCTTAGAAACCATTTAAATGTAATAGGATTAGGCCTAAAAGGCCAAGGGTGACGTGGGATTGTTTAGCCACTAATGACTAGCCTGGCAACTAGCAAAGACTAGCAGAACTTTTATAGCTTATTTATATATCTTTATATCTGCAGAAAAATTTTGGAAAAGAGAGAGAAAGAGACACAGAGACAGAGATGGAGGGAAGAAGAGAAATCTTTTTGGGTAGAAACCAGAAAAAAAAAAGGAGCAAAGAAATAACCTTTCATTTTCTCACCTAATTCTAGTATCAAAAAGCAAGGCAGAGAAAGAACAACAAACCAAACCAAAACTAAATAAAAAGAACGTATGCACGTCTCCATACACGTAGATGTACACATACACACATGCATTTAATTCAAAGCCTTCTGAAAATTAACCCCCTTCTCGCCCACCTCCCTCTAAAATAAAACAGGAATAGTAAATACAAGTAAAAAAAGTAAAAAAAAATTAAAAACTAGATAAAATAAATAAAAAGTGATAGTAAATAAAAGAACGTTGTAGGTTCTTTCATAAAGTGCTGTATTTTTTAAATCCTACTTTGAGGTGGTATATCAGAAAGACTGAATTTGGCAGAAAAGAAAGGGACTTGCTTCATGGCTTCAGTCGGTTCCTCCCCACGTGTTCTCTCCCCTGATGCAGATCACCAGCCCTCCATACCTTAACTAGAAGATGTCAAAAAAATAATAATAATCACCTGCTGCTAAGCCTCTGGAAGACGGCTTTCTATTAGGTCTTCACATAATAGAAACGCACAGACCTTCGAGGTCACAAACTTGAGAGCGCAAGCTCTTCTGGTGGCCTGAGATGGCCAAGAGGAGATGCGTCCAACGCTAAACTGATGCTCAGAGAGTATGATCCCAGACAGTCCTGAACCCAAAGGACTGAAAAGTCACGCTTGACTGGCCAATTGGTCTGGACGTCGTAAATGACATGGAGAGCCTAGACTTTCCTCCCTACCGAGAGCACAAAATAAATGGGTTACTGTGGGTTATACTGTTAACTTGCCCGTGTCTTTTGAATTTTAAGCATCTCTTTTGTGACAAAGGAGATAAATAGCTCTCCCGTATGTCATATCTAGTTTCTACATTGTCTTTTTCTAGAAGACAGCTTGTTAATCCCCTTGGGATTGAGTCACAACTAAACTTTCCTTTTTAATCTCATAATGGTGCTCCGTAATCCAGGTATAATAATCCAGAAAGAGAGAAGCCGGATCCCACTTTTGGGGGGTCCGGCTGCCCCCCAGGATGAACTCAAACACCTGGCATGTGTGCCTCCCATCCTCCCGTTAGGAGAGCTCTCTTCTCAGCCCCTCACAAACATCCTGAAATTACTTTGCGTTTACTTCTCTGTGTGTATGTTGTAAGTCACCCCAGTGTACCCAGAATATAGGCTTTTGAGGAGCATTTTGTTTCTGTCTTTGTATTTCCAACACCCAATGTTGTACCTAACATGTAATTAGCATTCAATAAACATTTGCTAAATTGAATCGAGGGAAAGGAAAGATAAAGATATTATTATATTTGAGAAAATATATTAACCATGATCATAATGGGTATAGAGTAAACTAACCTTCATTCTAAATCTTTCCAGTAAGAGGTTTAGATTCCTTGTTTGTGAGCCAAATCCAAAAGAGATGCCAGAATTCAATGTATTTTGTCTGCACTTTGAAAAGAAAAAAAACATAATATATGTGTATATGTATATTAAGAAAGCATCCTTGCTATAGAAATCTAGGCTCTAATAATGTGTTCATTTTTTAAAGCAAATTATTCTTAACATCCCCACTGATCCTCACTGGTTTCCTTTAGACTTAGACCTAAGGATTGATTTGACCTTGTTATTTCTTCCTTTCGGTTTATGGGTTCTAAAAAGAAGTCTCAGGAAAGCCAAAGTTTCTGATCAATAAATCCTAAAAATCGAATTTATTTGGTGTGTCAAACTTCCCTTTCCTTTTTAACTACAGCTCGTCCTAAAATTGTAAATAAATTCAAAGTAATTAATGGTGGATTCCTATAATTTAAGTTATATACGTTATATAATATTATATTTACATATATTGTATTACATATATACATATACATACATATATAATTACATATAATTAATACTATTTAAAATGAAGTTATCGAAATCTCCATCACCAGTTTCCTGTGCGTGTCAATCACTGCTGATGAGTTTCTCCCCGTTCCTCCTCTCATTCAATGAAACAGTGATTCATAAGCGTCTGGCAATAACTTGTTGAGTTTTGCTTTCTTTGTTTTGTTTTTAACTTGATCTAAGGGTTTGGGCGTGTGATTATAAAGCCGGGAACCACAAGTAGGACGGAGCTAAATGTCCATATTGAGACAGGAACGGTTCACGGATGACATTTCAAACTAACTTAGATGAATGCCTTCCAAGTCCCGCTTGTGAGTCCACGGTTCTGAGAAGGGGTGTGGGCTTCTGGACTGACATTTGTGATCCCCTCTGATCCTCACTGGTTTCCTTTAGACTCTGACCTATTCATGGATTGAGTGGTAGCGATTCAGGAGGGATCTCCCCTGAGCCTTGGAAGACACGGTCCCAGACAAGTCCCATTGTTGGCTGTGTTTAGACAAGCCTGGTCATTTATGTCTCCAGAAGCCCCAGAGGATAAGTTATGCTTACATTATAACTTACAAGTTCATTATTTGGGAAAGTGCTTAGAAAAGACAGATTTGGAACAACCCTTCCTAAGAGTTGGGGTGACAAGGCAATCCGTTTGTCATCACGGGTTTAAAACTAAAATGAGGATCATTCCCTAGTGGTTCTTGGAGTTTTCCACATATACGAGCAATTCTCCAAAGAACCTAATTATATCCTAACTGCACAATGCGGTTTCACAAATGGGGAAAGAGGAGATTCTTGTGGGCTGTGAGGAGGATGGGAAGGGAGCACATAAAGTAGTGCTCAAAACGATTTGATACTTTCAAATGGAATGCCTCCAGGAATCAATATAATATCTGTTTAAATGAAAGTAAAGCTCAAAGTGATACCAATAAAGTGATTTTTTTCCCTACTGCCAGTGAACGTAGCCCCGTCAGTATTTACCTGAGTCAAGGAGAGTCTCACGGTGAGTGTGATCTGTCTCTGTGCACTTAGCCTGTAGCATGGATGAGCTCTTTCTTTGTACTGAGATTTGAATGGGATGCAAACTGGAAGGGAACTTCATTTGTATGCAAGCTAAAAGTGCTGCCATATCTGTCCTAGTATTGCTATGATTCATTTTGGGAATGAAATAAATTGACTATATAAATCAAATAAATTAAATCTACTAAATTTATTAATCCAGACTAAGCACTGAGGATAAAAAGAAAGACAAAAAACCCATTCCCTGCCCTAGAGAAGCTTCCATTCGAATAGCCAGTGAGTATATAGTGCTTTAAGATTTTCATGGATAACTCATTTTGACCACATAGGAGGTAGGTCATATTATCCCCATTTTACAGACAAGAAAGTTGAGGCATGCAGGGGTTAAATGATTTGCCCACTGTCACACTGCTAAGTGTCTGAGGCTGAATTTGAACTCAGATCTTGCAGAATGAAGTCCAAGTTGTACCTGTCTCCCTTGTGGGGAGACAACAAATAGGAATACAGATAGAGAGAGAGCAGATGGGAGGGAACGTGCCAAGGAAAGGCATTGCCAGGTGGGGGTCCTCCTGCAGAGGCTGGTCAAGATCAAGAGTCAAGAAACAACCAGAGAAATGTGAGAATTGTTTCCCTTTTCCATGGAAGGTAAACTGAAAATTACACTGGTTAAAGCTACGCATGATAAACATACACAACATTTGGGAGAAGAGATCTTCAATCTCCCTGTATAGGGAACTTCCAGGAAAGGAAACTCCCTCTGGCCAATGCGGGTCCATCCTGTCTCAGAGGTGGTAGTTTTCCCAGAGCCCTGAGAGACTGAATATTTGCCCTGATGTGACAGAAGCAAGACGTACTCAGATCTCAATAGTTTTATTTGTCCCTACTTAAAAGTACCTGCAAACGTAATGGAAAAGCAGCAAAGGCCTGCTAATTATTCACTAGCTGTTCCACAAAAATAGTTCTCCTCTTATTTTAAACATTCAGGTATTTCAAAATATTAATTGATAAGATGCTCACCTGCCGTGGACAAATGTTACATTTGGTCTTAACCTATCTAAAGAAGAACAGCTAATAGATTTGTTTTGTGATAGTGCTTAGAAATGGACATATTATTAAATGTTAACTTCAGGTCAATATTGAGTTCTCAATGATATACATTTTACTATCATTATCATCTTATTTGTGAGAACCAGGGTTTTCTGCCATAGCTGCATTAAAGATAAAACTGTGATATCAACTATTGGTTAAAAATAATGGTGAATTATGAATGAATGAAATCAGATTTTAAGAAAGTGTGCCATAAACAAACAAACAAATAAATCAATCAGCTCACCTGTCACGATAACAAGAGTATCGTGATAATTATTAGAACACAAAATATAATAATTACAAATAACTTGATTCATTTATATATTATTTTATTGTCTTTAACTTCATTTTGTTTTATTCTCAGTGTTAAAAGTATAATAAATTTCTACTTTTATTTGAATAAAATGTGAACATGAAAAGTATTTGCATAGATTGATTTATGAAATGTAGAATGATGGCTTTTTATAGGAAGAGAAAATGATAAAAATTATTACACTGTGCATATTCTTTGACACAACAATATCAGTAGTAGGTCTAGAACTCAAAGAAATCAAATCAAAAGGAAAAGGATCCATATATAAAAAATTAATTATAGCAGCTCTTTTTGTAGTGGCAAAGAACTAGGAACTAAGGAAATACTCGCCAGTGGGGGAAATGGCTGAAGAAGTTGTGGTATATGAAGACAATGGAATATTATTGTGTTGTAAGAAATTTTGAAGGTGATGATTTCAGAGAAACTTTATTTGAACCCATACAGAGCAAAATGAGCCATTTGTACAATAACAATATTGTCATGACAACTTTGAAAGACTTAAGAAATCTTAACAATACAATGACCACTTATGATTCCCGAGGATCTAAGATGAAACTTTATACCCAACTCCTGGAAGAGTTTGGATTCAGGGTCCGAAACGAGACTGTTTAGGAGTGGCTAAATAGGGAGTTTGTTTTGCTTGTCTATGAATATTGGTTGCAGTGCTTTTATTTTTGTTTTCTTTTTTGCTGAGAGGAGAGGATGACAGAGGAGAAAAAATAGGTTTTGTTGATTGAAAAAATGTAAAACAAAAATGAAAAGATGGGATGATGCTATATAAAGTTTAGAAACTATAGATAACCATATGTTTATTAAATCACATGACTTCAAGGGATTCCATGAAAAAATCAATGTGGAAGACATCTCTACATAATTTAAGCCTATGAGAGATTATGGCTTCAAAAGTGCAATCTATTGATTTTTTGGATTATATCATCAATAATGATATGTATTGAGTTCTTAGTGCAAATAAGGCATTATTTTAGGCAACAAAGTTTTGCTTCCCAGTTGAATATTCAATTTCTGTATGTTTTTACATTGATTGAATTATTTGGTATACAAGGTAGATGAGGAATAATACCATTTTTAAAGTTATAAAAGCAATCAACTTCATTTATACTAAAATATTTACGGCGGCTTTTTTGTGGTGGTAAAGAATTAGGAACTGGGAACCAGTTAACATTCTGGTTGGAAGTCACTTAAATGAATTTTCAATTGTCCGTAAGCAATCCAGATCCCTCTGCTCTTTCTAGTGTTGCTAAATGGCTAGGAACCACAAAGTGCTCAAGTCTCTGGAGAATTGAAATCAAACTCAAGGGCACCCAGGGTGTGACGAGAAAGACTCGGGGTAATTGGGAGTGAGCGGACCATAACATATCAGAGAAAAGGAGTGAGGGGGAAGCAGGAGAGGGAAAGGGCTTTATCCTGGTGTGTGAATGAAGAGGAAGATAAGTTAGCCATGAGCCAGTGCGAGGCTGGCTGCTGTTCTCCAGGGCTGACCTTCAAGGGCTGAAGACCCACTTTGATCAGTAGCAGGGCCTGGGCCTCCGGCGGGAATGCCTCCTTGAGGATCTGAGATCAAAGACTAGGGAATCTCTCTCTCCCTGGAGGTTTGGGAATACTTTTAGGGACGAAGCTGACATCAGTCAAATGCCTGCTTCAAGTCTGGTCTCTCAGTCAGTGAACAGGCCTGTCAATAATCAGCGGTCCCATCCTGGCTGTTGGTCAGTCATGAACGGCTCTTCGTGACTCAGAGATCCTGACGGGATTGGACATTGCCTCTCCAGCTTGTTTTACAGATGGGGAAACTGAGGCAGACAGGGTGCCGTGCCTTGCCCAGGACCATCCAGTTAGCGCATGTCTAGTTCCTCCGGACTCTAGGGCTAGCATTCTAATTCCTGGGCCACTTAGCTACCTTACCATTAAATTATTTTTGATTGAAATGAAATTTTTTTTTTTAAATCCCATTCATGGGATAATGAATTCCCTGGGTAAGAGAATCACTATTAGAGGGAGGGAGTTTTATCTAATTGATAAGAATTCCTCTTCAGGTGAGTGGAGAAATGTTACTTGTATTTACATTTGAAGGCATATCCAGTTATTGAATGGTAAATCCCCCTTCTTTCCCCAGGAAAGGTGAGACCAATCACTGCTGCGGAATCACAGATACCCATCACCAGGCAAGTCTCCTTGGGTAGAAAAGAAGGAGAGGTATGTACCTGGAAATGAATGTGATAGGTAAACAAGAGGGATCAGGATTTTTAAGTAGCCTTATCAGAGTCAGCCACACTTTGGATATTTGAATCGTGAAGTTCTATTTAGTAATAAATATATGATCTTATAAATATTAATGCTCATTCTATGTTTAATGGCTTACGCTAAGAAAATTTTATTCTAATTTTTGCCTCTTTTGTTTTTTCATAATAATAGCTTTTTTTATTTATTGAAAAAGCATGCAAAGATAGTTTCCAACATTCACCCTTGCAAAATCCTGTGTTCCAAATTTTCCTCCCTCCCTTCCCTCCTCTAGATAGCAAGAAATCCAATATCTCTTTTATAAAGGAATTTTTAATCTTTTAAAATTATGACCCTAACATTTTAATATTCAAAAAACAAAACACAAAAATGATTTAAGATCATTAACTTCAGTTTTGTATATGATTTGCAAATATTTTATTGATGCCCTTACAAAGTATCCGCCATGTTTTTCCTTCAGGCCCGGTCCCTCGTCACGCTCCACGAGGGAAGGCCCACTTTTGATGGCTTAGGTACGGTCCGTGGTCTCCCAGCCTCCTTACTCAAAGTGTTTTCCTCCAGACGGGTCATCCAGTCTCTCCACCACAATTTGTGGTTCACTTGCTGGCTGGCTGCCCAGTCTTAATCATTCAGGGTCTCCATATTATCCTAGGGCAATCACGCTCTTGATAAGGGTGTTTAGCTTCCCCATCCCCTCCGTAATGCAGCTGAGACCGGCCCTCTGCTCGGCCCAGTCGGTGTGAGGGGAACCCAGGGGTGTTTAAGCACCCATTTATCTCGCTGCCACGTCCCAAATTTCCTTCACACATGGCCGGTTCCCAGCATCTGCCCCTGAGTCCGCAAGGACGTTCTTTAGTCGAAGACTTCTTGCTGATGGCAGATTTGCAGGGTGTGAAGTCCCCGAGAGAGAAGATGAGCCAGTAACAGGTGCTGCGGGAGCCCAGCCCGGCCCTCCTTCAGCACAGAAAAAAAAAAACGGATGGGGCCGGGCCTGGACAGAGTCGAGACCAGCTCTGGTCCCAGTCCTTGGGCGAGTGGCTCGGCTCCCCCAGCCCGGGTCTCCATGAGTCAGATCAGACAGAGGCGCCAGGACCCCCCCTCCGCCATCCCTGGGCTCCGGAGCCCGACGGGTTCTGTGCCGGGCTCTGCCTTCGTTTCAGAGTCTTCCGGCAGAGATGTGGATGGCTACGCTGAGACCCACTGCAGAACGGGCCCTGTCAGGCGGGAGCTGTGACTTAGACGGCTTTTGTCAGGGCCTGAATGTCCTGCCTGCATTTGGTCCCCAGCGGAGGACCCGCAAGGCCCCAGGCACTGGACATAGGACAGCCTTAAAGGAGAGTCAAAAAGAGCTCTCGGGAGCCCCCTTAACACACACCACAGAAAAAGGACCCCCAAAAAGGGGGAGCCCCCGGGGACCGCGAGCAATGCCTCCCCTTACCCCGGTGCCCGCAGCAGCAGGCTTGGCAGGGCCCGCCTCCGCCTGGGCCTTAGTCCATCAGCTACGGGGAAATCCTCTGGGAAGGAGCTTCTTCCTTTTCTAAGAAAGTTGCTGTTGAGCAATTCTCTCCCCACGGAGGCCTGAAGGCTCAGACTGGGGAGCTCTTCTCCCTGAAAAGTTGAAATTTGTTTGGAAAGCGGGTTCCTGGAAACCCTAGTCTTTGACCAGTACTCGGGAAAGTGAACCAAGCGGCAGAAGCTGCCCAGGGCATGAAGGTCAGGGAGCTTCCCCCTCGAGCTCGGCCCGGAAATGGCCCTTCTCTCCGGGGAGGGGCAGAACAAGCATTCTGTCTCGCCCCCTCCCCAGTGCAATCAAGACGCAGGGGACAGAAAGGGAGGGGGACAAAGGGGCAGGGCGCTGTCTGACAAGAGGCTCCCTCCAACTCTTCCCTGACCCCCTTGGAGGAGGTAGGCCGGGGCCCTGCCCCTCAGTGCTGGAGAGAACAATTCTGCAGTCTCATCAGGCATCACGTTTGCCTTTCTGCGTCCAGCTCAGGACTTGGCATACAGTAGGCATTTAATAAATGCCTTTTGACTTGGACTGGAGCAAAGAATGTTGTCTTGGCTCTCTGTGGTACAGAGAATTAGAAACGAATTCCTTTTTATTTCTCTACCCTTCCTTAAGGAGAATGACCTTCACACTGGAAAGTATAGGGCAAAAAAGGCCTGCAGGAAGTTAAAATCCAAGATGAAGGAGCCCATGCCGAGTGCACCTTGACCTCCAGGGATTCAAGTCACTGGGCCTAGAAGTAAAGGCCCCAAGAGGAAGTGACCTGTGCAAGTTTGCTGAGATTCCCCCGGCGAAGGGGGAGCACAGGACTGAGGAGAGGCAAATATTCAAATAGAGACAAGCGTGAATTCTTCCCGGGACATCTTCAACTTGAATCTAGAATGTGTTATCGTGAATCCCAGAAAATCTAGAATGCATGTTATGAAGTGGGATGGTTTATGTTCAAGTAGGCGAGCAAGGGCCACGAAGGGGAGTTACGGGTTCATGGAGTCAGCTAGACTAAGCTCATTTCTGGCTTTGATAGCGGTCCCAGAATGTGGAAAATGCAGCCAAGAGGCTTTTCACGGCTTTCGGTGTTAATCCAGGTTCAGGAAGATTTACTATAAGGAACTGTGGGATATACAACAAGCCAGCATTGTTGAAGGAGCATAACCAAAATATAGAAGGGCAGTCGGGAGAGGATGGTGGAAATGGTGGGAACACGTCGGGTCCAGTGGGCTCCTGGAGGAACAGGGCAGCCAAGCTCAGAAGGACTGGGGGTCTTTTGTAAGGTTCCATATAAGGGGTTTTTGTATAAAGTTCTTACCTTGAGGTTAGGGAGGGAAGACCCGGATCTGGGCACTGGGGCTGATAGGCAGAAAGGGGGAAGATTCCTGGGGAATTCATGGCTAATTGGCCCATGTCCTGTTGGTAGGAAAGGGGCTTTGAGCTGCCACCACTGAGCTTCCTTTTACAGAGTGATGCAAAAGTTCCGTGGGCTTCAAGGGCATTCTCCAGTGTGCCATTTGTTCAGAAAGGCAGTGGGATGTGGTCCCCACAGGGCCGGGCTGGAGAATCCAAAGGCTGAGCTCAGAAAGGATCTGTGAATGCCCCTGGTTTCCTTAGCTCTGAAAGGGGGAACGGACCTCTGGAGCCCTTCCCAGCTCTAAGTCTGTGATCCTCTCTGAGCCCGATACTTTAGCTTTTAATACTATTCATCATAATGGGTTGTGATCTCAAACTGATAAAGTTCCAGGTCCTTAATATTGGTGTCTGAAATGCATCGTTGTTGCCGTTCAGTCACTTTTAAGTCTTGTCTGACTCTTCGTGACCTCATCTGGGTTTTCCTTGGCAGAGACACTGCACAGTTTTGCTCATTTTACACACAAGGAACTAAGGCCAACAGGTGAAGTGACTTGTCCAGGATCACACAATTAGTGCCAAAGGGCCAGATTTGAAATCGGGAAGATGAAAAACCCTGACTGCAGGCCTGGTATTCTGCACAATATGCATAATGACGCATCGGTGTGATCCAATTTAACATTTTTTTAGAATTTAGAGTAACTTTTTAAGAATCTAAAAGAAGAAATAATCAAATTACTTAAGTCCATGAAATTAATTTGTGTGTTATATATATATATATATATATATATATATATATATATACATATATATATATATATATATATATATATATATATATATATGATTTAATCCTGAATTTGTTACATATTAATCAATGGAGCTAGATTGTTATAGTATCAAATTAGCTATTCTAATTGCCAGTCAACACAGATGAATATAATAAAGGAGCCAAGAGAAATTAGAAATCTGACCAGCAAATCAGCTAAATTATATTCTGTCTGGAAAAAAAAAATTAAAACCAGGAAATAACTGGAAACAGATTTTCAAAATGTGAGAAATTTCTTGGAATGAAAATAATTATAATTATTAATTGTTGAGTGTCAACAGCATATTTTGTGCTGAACAAAAACTGCAAAACATTTAGCATTTGAAAGAGTGGAAAATAAATTACAATACAACTTGGTGTTATTAAACTAACAAAAAGTAACTAGTGATATAACAGGTAATGATTGTTTTGAGATTATGGAAATTCTACATGCGCTTTGTTGTCAGTTTTTAAGAACTGTGAGCACTCGTAATGAGTTGCAAGGCATCTCAAGAACAGCGCCACGGGGGCATGCTGGGTACCGCTTAGTATGTGGTGGGATTTGGCTTTCCTGCACCGGGACGGATCAGGACTCATTCATCCATACTCACTTGTTCTCTCTTGTGGCCAATGGCTTGAATGTGTAAAATGTTTAACCAGGGCTTAGGGTTCAATCTGTGGCCATGGAGGGAGTTCCAGCGAAGACTGATCCTGAGACTTTGCCCTTATTGTGAGGAGTGTGTGTGTGTGTGTGTGTGTGTGTGTGTGTGCACATAGAAATACACAAATGGAAAAGTGGGGAAAGAATCACTAACTAGCTAGTTTAAGAAGAAATGCCTTGAATTATTCAGCCATGATCTTGATCTATAATCTCAGAATTAAAAATATAAAGAAAAGTCTCATACTAAGAAGGTAGAATGTGTTCATTCTTAGGTCCAGAATCTACCACTCTCCCATTTTTCTCAACTAATGTGCCTTTCTTTGAAGCCTTCCTCACATAAATGGAAATAAATTAACGATTGTTCCCACTTTTAATATAAGGCTCTGCTCAATATACTCTACCACATGAGAACCATAAACTGAAATTCAGACCCTAGCATCATTAACATTTTTCCTCTCCATTCTTTTCCTCTTCTTTCTTCTCTCCTCCCTTGGGCTCTTTTTCCTTCAAGCCCCAGACTGGATCTTTCCATTGTGTCATCCCAGCTCGTTAGGCAGTTCTCTGTAGCTTCTGCTAGCCCTTCTCCCCACTCTGCCCCCACCATGTCTAGGTGGTTCATTTCAAAAAGTTGCCATATCCAGGAAGTGAGTCCATGCTGTTTCCGACACCCTCTTGCTCGGCCCACCTTGAGGTAAAATATTTCTCTTGGTTTGGAGCTGGCCTGGGTGCTCGGAGTGAGTCTGGGCCCTCGGGAGATTGGGATGCTGCCTTCTAGTCTCCACGGAGATCCCTTCTCGAGGGGTCCTCAGTGACACCACTGCTCCAGGTTCTCGATTAGCGATGGAGAATGGCAAGAGGACAGACCTGATAGGGCAGCAGCATAAACAGCAGCCCAACTTCGCTCTGGCTCCATCCACCTTGACCAGCCAGCGTGCCTCTGCCGGGCTGGAGCTTTCTAACCAAAGTAGAATGGGCTGCAACCATAAAACGCCGTCTGTTTTCATTCTCTTAGAAATATTTTTGTGAATCTTGTGTCGTTGTGGAGCTCTGACATCCAAGAAAACTTTGTCAGTGAAAAAGGCCTAGGTTTGATGGGGAATTCTAAATTGTTCCTTCTCAGGTCTGTCTCTCTGTTGTAAGGGCATCCATGTTATCTTAATTAGTAAAGGAAGCAGAACTCTACAAAAGGCAGGTATGTGTTTAGCTTGTGAGCACCTATGTTGGGATTGCCAATATTCCTAGCCAGGAAGAACAATGGCCAAATTTCGGAGTGATCTTCACTTTACATTTAAAGTTGTTCCAAATAAACTACTTCCCCTCCTTTAATAGAGTCTACCTGCATTGATTCTCAATGAAATCTTAAATGTGTTTTTAATTTTTTTTGTTTTTTGTGTCATTCAATTAGTCCAGTTTCAAGCAATACTCTGCCAAATGAAGTGAAGCAGACAAAGATCATCTCAAGGGTATCTCCTGAACTTCTGCATCCCCCACTTCAGTTTCTCACCTCTGAAGCTGAGTTTATCTTATTTGGAGAGACAGGGAAAATCTGCATTCTGTGCAGATCTTAATGATGTCCTCTCCTTTCCCCTATGGAAAAATAAGCCCTCCGTGTCCCCCTTAGCTGGTATCCTATAATGAGCTGGGCCACCTTGCTCGCCCACCTTTTCTGGTGGCTTTATCTCCATATTGGAACAGCTTGCATATTCTGAATTTCCTGTCCTATTTCCTCTGTGGCTCCACTTTGGGAGGCATTAATTAGGTATCCTAATAGTCTTATAAACTAATCCATGGGAATGGACTAATGAGAGAAGACTTGAAAAGATTCCCGGCCCCTCACCATGACCACCCACGACTCCCTGTGTCCTCCCTCCACTCCCGGGGATCACTTCAATACAATTCACTTGCATGTCAGTCGCCACATCCCCTCCCCAATGTCATGATTCTCTTCAGAAACGAAGGGCAAACAACAACCACCACTTCCAAGGTAACGTGGGTTTTAAAAGCAGCACTCTAGAAAACAAGGATTCTGCTTCTCTGATCTTTAGCACGGTGCCTGACACACGTAGACCCCCGAAAGGCTTGTAGCCAGTTTTGAAATGTCCAGGCCATGTAGGTAGAGAGAGAAAAAAAATGAAAAAGAAGTAAAAGTTATCTAATCGAATTCATAAAGCTTGCTAAGTAACATAGAACATCTTCCTTACAAAGACCATTTTTGTGTTTTCAGAAAGAGAGAACAAGGATTTCAATATAAGCTCAAGGTCAAGTCTAGGGCTATTTGTCCAAAGGTTCTACTTTGCAAACACTCAGAATGAAATAAAAATCAGCTTATCTTTACCTGGAGACAAAACTGATTATGAAAGAACAAGCAGCAAATAAAACCAGCTTTAAGGGTAAGGGATGCCAGGTTGCCAGACAGCAATAGGCAGGAGAGGGGGAGGGATAAATTTCCTCCTGTAACCCCCAATTCTGTCCAGGCAGATTCCTCCCCAAGCAGGTCAATGAGCCAGACACAGATCCGACTGTTTGTGATGACATTTAGTTGGAAATGGAGCACGTTTCCTTCCAAACAGGTTGGCTGCTGGTGCTGGAGCACGTCGACACATCCCTAAGCCCCTTCCCTCTCCCCATAGTTTAAAAGTTCCCCATAGTTTCCTTTCCTACAAAAGCTTTTCAGGGTCCTCCCATCTCCTATCCTTCTGAGAAAAACTATACTTCCCATCAACCCCTTTGCTAAGATTTGCAACGACAAAAATAACCCTGTAAGGCAGAGAACCCAAGCATTAGTTCCCCATTTTATAGATAAGGAGATGGGGAGTAAGAGAAGTTAAGAGGGGGATAGCCAGTATCACATAGTACGTACCATAGCTAATATTTGACCACAGGTATAGTAACTTGCGTCCACTGCTCTTTCCATTAAATGTCTGGATCTTCTACGTCAATAATTATCCTTTTAGGATCACAGCATTTTTTATATTGTACAGGAGACTTGCCTTCCCATTTGATGAGACAGGAAAAATCAATATTGTTATCTGTGGTAACTTGAGTCCATTGCTCTTTCCATTAAATGTTTGTATCTTCCACGCCAATAATTATCTTTAAAGGATCACAGCATTTTCATTACTGCACAATGGACACTCTGTCCCATTTGATGAGAAATATATCAATATTGTTAGATGTATTTATAATGATAAGACAAGGATTGTCTTACCCATGGTCACATGGCTAAATGAGTCCAGAGCATGTCAGAAGAAGCAGGGCTCTTAGTGTTGAGTCTAGTGTTTTCTTACCCAGAGTACACTACTTCCCTGGGTCTTTAGAAAGAGTTACCCCTTTTTTCAAACTCCATAAATGCAAATTGACTGGGCGACTGACGTAGAGTTCCACACCCCCTATCTGGAAAGCTGAGGGACATATCTGAGCATATATGGGAATCCCTGTTGTACTCCACAGCTCCCACCGCTGTCCCCTGTTACAGGCCACTTCGGTACAATGACCGGTCCAGAGTAAGTGTTGTGGACGATGATGATGGCTGCCCGAAAGTCCGTAAGTCCCTCTCGAGTTCGAGACCACAGCAGTCTGCTCAATAAATGTTTGTTGTTAGGAATGATGCTAAAGCTCAAATCCATGCAAAGATCAAGTATCTTTTCTTCCTCTGAATTCTCTCTTTCCTTTGCTGAGAAAATGATCTCTTCTTCTATGAAAGGTGGCAGTAATGCATTCTACCAAACATGCTTTATGAATTTTTTATCTGAACTTTCACAGTCTCTAACACTGACATAAAGCCTTCGTTGTTCTTTCTCACGTTCTAGGCCAAGTCAGTCCTAAAACTGATTGACACAAGCCCTCAGAACAAAAGGAGAGGACCATGTGCACGCTGTTAACTTGACGTAAGTCTCTATATGAAAATGAATTTTTTTAATTTCAAAAGTTTTCACAATAACATCTGAAAACCTAAAACATGTCGCACCCCCCAAGTCAACTGACATGTCTGGGAAGGTGGTTAGCTACATCTGAAGGGGGAAATTTTATTTCATTTTAAAATTTTATTTATGAATTTATTTATGAATTACCCTTGGCCCTAACCAATAAGGAAGTAAAGTAGCACAAAGAATGGCGTATCATTGCCAATTATCATTGCCAAGAAAACCCCAAGTGGGGCCACAAAGTATCGGACATAACTGGACTAAGTAATAATTTCAGGTTTTTATAGAACATTGATTTAGATATATGGTAATATTAGTTTTAAGAAAACACTGTCAGATGTTATTCATCTGGTTGGGTGTGGCTGAAAAAAATTTTAAACAAAAGTACTTTCCACATCTTATTTTTAAGAAGACTATCCTTTTGGTATGAATGCAACCATTGTTTGTAGGGTCCATCCACCAATTAAAGCAACTGTGCTCTAACTTGCCATCTGGATTACAGTTGCTTAACATCAAGGTGATCTTGTGGAAAATATATTGGACAAAACCATCAGGAAACACTCTTCTTGACTTAATTCCCATGTACTTCAGTTTCTTATATGTAAAATGGAGTTTAATAACACCTGACTTATTTGTACCAAAGGAACATTGCAGGGGAAAAAAATGAGAAAATGGATGGGAAATATTTTGATAGATGGATCTACTATTATAAGTGCTATGTATTATTTTCCAGCAGAACCAGCCATATAATATTTAAGATTACATTTCAGGACCTACCTTGTTTTAAATTGGACCTTGGATTTCATTTGTATAAGGTATTCACGGTAAGGAAATTTCCTTTACCAATCCAGATCAATACTTGTTCTGTGACTTTTAGAGTATTTTTCCCTGGGGGCACTTAAGAGGTTGAGTGATTTCAGTGGTGACTTTCAGACATTTGATACTTTAGATTTTGTGTAGGATTTCCTTAATATAGTATGAATATTTATTCTCATTCACCAACCCTTGTTTTCCAGATAATTACGAGCCCATTATGTTCAATAATGTTTGCAGTGATTAATAATTTCCACACTCTCGTGTTCTCTACCATACAGCCATGTCTTTGGTTGTTTGTCCCTCAGAGGACCATGACATTAGGGAGGGGATGACATGACATGCAAGTGAATTGGACTGAAGTGAGGGAGGGCTGGGCACGGTCTCCTGCCTCATTTTCTCCTCCAGAGCCATCTGGGTTCAATGGCAAGCTATAAACATAGATGAGAGATGGCCCTGAGTGGTGGGAGACCTTGGCCTGAGTCATGGGAGGTAGCTAAGGGTCATTAGCAGACATCGGACCTATTAGTTCAGGTGGAGCTTGTGGAATCAAATTGGTGGGTGGGTATTCAAAGTTAGACACCGAAGGTCAAGACTCCAAAAACATTATGGATGTTCTTTGAGAGCTATCCAAGACTAGCATCTCTAGCCATTTTCAGTAATGTACAGGGGTATTGGCTATTGAGTTCAGATTTCTGGACTAACACTTTTATAATAGGTTTTCTATTCATGATTTAAAGAATCAACAACCCTCTGTTGAGCCTTTACTAGGCAGTAAGGATACACATTTTTAAAAATGAGATATTTTTCATCTTCAAGGATTGCATTCTATTGAGGATATAAAACAGATTCTCAGGAGGGCATAAGATATAATTTTAAAAAATACAAAGTGATGATGGGGGGAAGGAAGAGAAGAGAGAGAATATTGGGGAAAACAAAGGCCCAAAAGGGAGCGGCACTTGAGACTCGAAGGGGTTTAGGAGCTCCAATAACCAAAGATGAGGCATGAAGGGGGAAATAGTGATGAATGGGAGAACCATCAGCAGGTCATTTTGGGTTGAAATATAGAGCTCGTGAGCAAGAGTGATGGCTCATAGCCTGGGCTGTAGTCAGAAGAACTTGGTCATCCGTCCCTGAAGAACCTGAAATTCCCCAAAGAGGAGTCCATCTTTCATCTTAGAGTTGAGATGGATCCACCGAAGCTTCTTTGCACCAGGGACAGGGGACAGACCTGAGCTTTAGGAGTTGCAATATGGCAGCCCTTGCAGGAGATAGGCTGGAAAGGGGATACTGGATGCAGGCAGGACAATTGGGAGGCTCTCTTTTTAATGATCTAAGAAGGAAGGAGGAGGGCCAGTGAGGTCTGGGATTCACTGAAAGGTTAAGGAGTACTACAGGACAGATTTCAGTGGTGTTCTGGACTGGCTGATTGGGTCATGAAAGGCAGGAAGCCAAGGGTCATTAGGCAGCTTGGGGGATTAGGTCTGACCTTGGAATAGGTCAGCAGTCCCAGAAGTCTAGCAGGTGAAAGAAGCAGGCAACGTTCAGAGGCAGACAGATGTGCCTTGGGACTCAGGAGGCTGGAAAGGGGGGGGAGGAATTACGGAGGACTTTCAAAGGTGAGTGGTAGAAGTGAAAATAGAAAACAGAAAGTGAGAAAGAGCCCATCCTCCAGCAGAGTCCTTTTTTGCATTTAATCTTTCTGGATTTACATATGAGCAGCCTTGGCTCAGCAGGTGTGTATCTGTGGCCAGAGGAAAAGTCTCAGGCTGAAGTTAGAGCATGCTTTCTCACAGTATCCAAGTCATTTGCCATGTCTCACAGCTTTCATCTGTCTTCTGTCCACTCCCAGGCTCACCATGCAAGCTGAGATCTTCCCCATCTTTTACCAGGACGGGCTCTTCACTGATAGCTGGCCCCCAGTCTCCTCCCTTCTCCCAACCCCTCTCCAGCTAGATTCCAACTGATAGCACTGAAGCACAGACAGGTTTTTGGTGCTCAGTAAACTCCAGTTTCTATTGCTCTAAAGATGAAAAACAAATTCTCTATTAAACTCACTAAACTTACAACTTGATTCCAACCTATTTTTCCACATGTATTATATTATTTCCACATTTATTCCCCTATTATGATCCAGCCAAATTTCTCTTCTTGCTCTTCTTTGTGGCCTACGTCCTGCTTCTGTGCTTTGCAGTCCTTGCCTTACGCAGAATACATTCATTCCCTCCTCGCCTCTATTCTCATTTCCTTCAAAGCTCAGTTGCATGAAGTCTTTTGTTCTCCCATCCTAGATGTCAGTGCTTCTGCACCCTCAGTGGCATTGAGTATCTTTTGTTTATATTTGTATAATCGCCGGTAGAATGTGAGCCACTTGAAAGCAATAACTACCTCATTTATTTCTTCAGTGCAGGGCAAGGCCTTTATCTCCACTGGGCTTGGGGACTGGAGTTACACCCCCCCCCAAGCACCAAGTACAATACTTGGTATACAGTAGGCACTTAATATATTTGCTGATTATTAGACTGACTGAATCCGAGGAAGAAGGGTCAGGTTAATCACGGCTGGAAATAAACTGCCCCCATGTGCCTTCCCCTATTAGAGTTGAAAGGAATTTTATAAATCATTTAGTATAACACATCAGTAAATGCGGGGATCTCTAAAGCTAAAAATAAGTGTTTTCAGTGTCAGGGAGGTCACTGAAAGAGAGGGAGCCTTTCTCTCTCCCCTTTTCTCTCCATTTCTTCTCTGGATGGCAGGGAACGGGCTTCTCTCAAATCCCAGTGAAAATGCTGCCTTGGACAAGAAGCCCTCCCCCCCCCCATTATCTCCAATTTATGTGTCTTGTTCATAGAGAGTTGTTTGCCTGGTGTCTCCCTTGATTGTGAAGGGAGAGTGGCATGTGGCTTTTTTTGGGGGGGGTTGGATTTTTTGTTTTGTTTTTGTTTAACAAGGACTTCTGGTTGCTGTTGTTGACCGGACATCTTCAGGGGCTACAAGTCTTTTGCACTGAACTACACCCTGCTCTCCTGTAAATGTAACGAGCAGCTCCGTGATATTACCTTTCATTCAGGGGAGCAGAGCGCTTATGGATTTCACGTATTTAAAACGCATTTTGCTTATTGACTTTGATGGCCACTGCGTCTTCTTCCTCAGAATGACACTGGGACCAGGCCAGCTCTTCCCCCTGAGCCTTGGCCTGTGATCTTGTTTCCTCCTCTGTGATACAGAGGTGATAGCAGATTACATTTAAGCTTCTTTTTTGACCTGTAACATTCAATGGAATAATGATTTTCTCTTCCGGAAATCCTTTCCACCAATGCAGATCTACAATTGTGTGTTTACACGTGTACAAGCACACCCATACATGCATGTTTGCCTACTACAGATGACGTGTACACACGTTCACGCATGTGCATTTACGATGCACCCTCCATGTCACATCCACATTTTGGAGACATGGATTTTTACTGCCGAGTCATGTCTGACTCTTCATGATCTATATGGGGTTTTCTGGGCAAAGATATTATCCTGGTTTGCCATTTCTTCCTCCGGTGCATGAAGGCAAACAGGTAAAGGGGCTCGGCCAGGGTCACACACCCAGGAATCTTCTGAGGCTGGATTGGAACTTCCAGACCCAGTGCTCCATATATCTGCTCCCATACATGTATATACGTGTGTGTATACTGTGGTATGTATTCCCGCGCATATACTGCAGCCTGTGTGTGTATTTCTATGAAAGTTGCTGGGGGACTGGGACATTAAGTTACAAGCCATCCTGGTTCAGAGGTCAGGTGTCCATTCCCTGTATTTCACGGGGTGGATGCCCAAACTATTACAATTGGCAGCAAAATGAAGACAATCAATATCATGGCTTCTCTAACCGGGCTTTAAATTCATGATCTTCCCTTCCCTGTGCCTAGAATACCTCCTACACTGGAAAGCTTACTTTTCCTCAGCCTGTTTTCTTGGTTCTCTAAGGATTGTTCTCGAGTCTGAGGATGGCTTCCGTGCATTTTTAAAAATTTCTTTTGCGCCCCCCTCGTTCCTCCATTCGCCATTCCCATCCCACGGAACCCTCCAAGAGCAGTTAGGCAAACCAAGAGCATGTCAGTGTTTGCAGCATGATCCTCCCAGCGTCCTGTGCCTCTTGAGTAAGAGGAGGAAAATGTTTCATCACATTTGGGACCGCCATTAGTTATTGCAATTGATGGAGTTCCGAGGCTGTTTGGTATGCATTCCGTATTTGCATTTACAGTTAAAGCACGGTCCTTTTGTACACTGTGTTCCTGGAGGTTCTGTTCCTTTTACTCAGTCCCTCGTGTGTGCTTCTGGCACTTCTTGGAAAAATAATTTTGGTCTCTGAAAAGTTCCATTTTAAGGATTTTTTCAGCCCTGAACTACTAAAGAAAAAAGGAACAAAACAATAACGCAGCTGATGTTGTACTTTAAGGTTAATACTTTTATAAGCATCCTGTCAAACCCATGAGAGTAAGTGCATGTGATCATTCTCAGTTTGCAGACGAGGAACCCGAGGCCGCAAGTTCGGTGCGATGGCCCTGCTGGCGCAGGCCGTCTCCTCCGAGGGAACGCTCCCTTCACCCCAAGTCTAGGGCTTCTCCTCCCACGCCCTCAGAACTTTTTATTAAAGCGTTTTTCTCGAGAAGAGGGAGAATTACAAATGTGTGACGGACTGCTGCTTTCTTGTTTCTCCAGATTGGGGGGGCTTTGGTAGAGGCCAGGCAAGACCAGGGTGCGGGACTAGAAATATTTAACGCAAAAGAGAGGGGGCTCGGGGGCTTCCAGCCGTGGCAAAGGCAGCCACGTGGGGGAGGCGCAAGTCGGGGACAGCTCCCCCCGACTGGAGGCAGCCGCGGAGGGGCAGGCGGAGGGCGGCTGCGGGGGAGGCTCCCTGCAGCGCCCGCGGCCGCGAGGGTCCCGGGCAGCCCGATCGCCCGGCTGCACTCCGAGTCCGAGAACACTTCGCGGCCAAGAGTCAGAGCCACAGCGGATACGGTGTAACCAGGCCGGGCGCGGCTCCCGGGCCCGCGGGGGACGGGACCCGGCCGCACACCGACACTAGCAGCCCCCAGGGGCGCGGGGCCGCCGCGCAGCCAGTCCCGCGGGGCGTTACACCCGCCTCGCGCTCGCCCCCAACTAGATTTAAAGGCTGCGGCCGGTCCGGGCCCGCCCCCTCCCCGGCCCCCCGCCGGGCCCGCGCGCACCCGGGGCGGAGCCACGGCCGCTGCTCCCGCTGGGAACCGTCCCGGTCACCTCCACTCCCCCCCCCCCAGCCCCAGGGACGGCTCAGATGGATCCCCCGGACGGGAGCGTGCGTGACCGCCGGGGGCTGCGGGAGGTCCGGAGCGCCTCGGGTCGGACAGCTGTGCGGCCCGCCCCGGCCCCTGCCCCTGCCCGGCCTCGCCCTAGGAAGGCGCAGGGTCGGCTCGGGGCGCTCACATGACCGAGGGGCGGGGCGAAGAGGGTTCCCGGGCGTGTAAACCACCGCAGCGGACTTCCAGAAAAAGGAGAGGGAGGAGCCGTTGCCCAGGAAGCTCCCGTTGCCCCCCACCCCCACCCCCGGCACGCGACCCCTCCCCCTCTCTACCCCGCCCGCCGGCCGGCCGGCCTCGCTCCCAACCGGCTTCTCCTTTCCCACGGCGCGAGGCCGCCGCGTCCCGAGGGCGGCTCCTCCCCTCCCCTCCCCCACCCCACCCTCGGCCGCAGAGCGGGGAGGGGCCGCCCGGCCCAGCCGAAGCCCAGCCGGGTGACACCGCGCGCTCCCTCCCCCGGCGCGCCCCGCCCCGCCCCGAGCCGAGGCGCGCGCGCGCCCCCGGCAGGCGCCGGCATGCTAATGATTGGGGGCGGGGCGGGGGCGCGCGGCGGCCTCGTGCCCGCGCGTGCCGGGGGGGACGCAATTGTGAGGTGGCTGTGACGCACATTCCGGGGTTCTTAAGGGGCTGCGGCGGCGGCGCCGGAGCCGGTATCGGGAGGAGGAGGAGGAGGCGGCCGTCAGGGGGGGAGGGAGGGCGCCCACGCCGGCCCAGCCCGCCCAGTGACGGTGTGTCTCACGGACCTCCCCCCCCTCCCCTCCCTCCCTCCAACACGCACCCCCCCCCACAGCCCCGCGCCCGCCGCAGCCCCCGGGCCGCTCCCGGCGTCGGTGGGGGGGCCGGCCGAGGCGAGGGGGGGCGGTCCGGCGGGGCCCCCTCGGAGCCCCGCGGCCGCGCCTGATAAATGGGGGATTACGGCTTCGGGCTAGTGCAGAGCGCCCCGCTCGGCAGCAGCAGCCCCGGCCCCCTGTTCAGCGGCGGCGCCTTCCGAACCCCCCAGCTCTGCCCCTCCCTGCTCCCGGCCGCCGCCGCCGCCGCCGCCGCCGCCGCGCACGGCCGGACCATGCAGGATGAGCTGCTGCTGGGGCTGACACCGCCGCCGCCCGACCCCCGCCCGCACCGCCCCCCCGCCTCCGCGCCGCCCTCCCCCCCCCAGGACCCGCCGCCCAGCAGCCACAGGAGGAAGGAGCCGGCCGGCCCCCGCCCCTCCCAGCAGCCGCCGCCGCCGCCGCTCCCCACCCCCGGCCAGTCCGGCTCCCGGCAGCAGCCGCAGCAGCCGCAGCCCCGCGCCCGGCCCGGCCCGCCCCCGCACCAGCACCACGGGCCGCCCGCCGAGCCCCCCGACGCGGCCGCGGCCCCCTCGACGCCCTCGCTGAGCCTGCTGGCCCCGACCATGGAGTCCCCCAACCACCCCCTGCTCGGCGGCTTCGGCAGCCTGCAGAGTCCGGACCTGCCTCACCCCGGCGGCGGCGGCGGCGGCGGCGGCGGGGGCGCCCCGGCCGGCGCGGGAGGAGGGGGCTCGTCGTCGCCGCCGCCGCCGCCGCTGCCGGGCTTCGGCACCCCTTGGGCAGTGCAGACCCCGTCGCCGCCGCCGCCGCCCGCGCAGCCCCCGCAGCAGCCGCCGCCGCCCGCGCCGCAGCCCGCGCAGCCCCCGCAGCCGCCGCCGCCCGCGCCGCAGCCCCCGCAGCAGCAGACGCCCCAGCAGCCCGGCTCGGCAGCCGCGTCGGCGGGTGGCCCCATCAGCGCCCTGCCGCCGCCCAACCCGGAGGCGGACGGCGGCTTCTACCCGGGGCTGCCGTCGTCCATGAACCCGGCGTTCTTCCCCAGCTTCTCGCCCGTCGCCCCGCACGCCCCGTGCGCCGGCATGAGCGTGCCGGGCGGCGGCGGCGGCGGCGGCGGCGGCTTCGGAGGGCCCTTCGGGGCGGCCGCCGTGCCCCCGGCCCCGCCGGCCATGAGCCTGCCGCCGCCGCAGCCGCAGCCGGCCCCGCAGCCGCCGCCGCCCGCGCCCCCGGCCCCGCAGCCGCCGCCGCCCTCGAGCCGCCGCTCGCCCGTCAGCCCGCAGCTGCAGCAGCACCAGGCCGCCGCCGCCGCCTTCCTGCAGCAGCGCAACTCGTACAACCACCACCAGGTACGGCCCCGGAGTGGGGGGGACCCCGGGGAGAAAAGGGGGACCCCGAGGAGAGGGGAGCGGGGAGGGGACCCCGAAGGGAGGGGTGACTCGGAGGAAGAAGGTGAACCCGGGAAGGGGGCGGGGACGGGAAGGGGGGACCCTGAGGAGAAGCAAGGGGGGGGGTGTCCCCGGGGTAGGGGGCCGGACCTCGGCGCCGTCCCGGGCACCGGGGCGGGTGACAGGGTCCGGAGCCCCGGGGGCCCGCTGGCGCTCCCGGGGCGGCTCTCACGGCCCCCCGCGGCGCTGTCCCCGCAGCCTCTGCTGAAGCAGTCCCCGTGGAGCAACCACCAGAGCAGCGGCTGGAGCACGGGCAGCGTGGCGTGGGGGGCCGTGCACGGCCGCGACCACCGCCGAGCCGGGACCATGGGCATCCCGGGCCCCCTGAACCAGATCTCCCCGCTGAAGAAGCCCTTCTCCGGGAATGTGATCGCTCCGCCCAAGTTCACCCGCTCCACGCCCTCGCTGACCCCGAAGTCGTGGATGGAGGACAACGTGTTCCGGACGGACAGCAACAGCAACACGCTGCTGCCCCTGCAGGTGAGGGCGCGGGCCGGGCGGGGGGCGGGGGGCGCGGGGGGCAGGGCCGCTTTCTGACGCCCCCTTCTGTGCTGTTGAAGGTGAGATCTAGTTTGCAGCTGCCAGCCTGGGGCTCAGACTCCCTCCAAGATAGTTGGTGCCCTGCGGCCGGGACCTCCAGGATAGACCAGGTAGGCTGCCCCGCCCCGAGCTCGGGGGTCCCGGGGTCCCGGGGTGCCGGGCCGGGCGGCGGGGGTCCCGAGGGGCGTGGCTCGGCCCGCGCTGGGGCTTTTGTAAAGGCGCTTCCACCCCCCGGGGCGCGCGAGCCGCCCTCCGAGCGGTTCCCCTCCCCTCCCCCACCGGCTCGGCTTCGAGCCGGCCGAGATGGACGCGGGGCGCGCCGCGGGGGGGGGGGGGGGGGGGCGAGCCCCGGAGGCCGGACGGGGAGAGCGCCGGGTGCACAGAGAAGGTGCCGGCCCGGGCGGAAAGCCTCCGGTCTTAAGGTGGAGCCGCGCCGCCGGGCTTGGGGAGGGGATGCCGGAGGCAAGGGGGCCTCCCGGCCGAGCCGACCCGGGCTTTCCCAGCCCCCAGGTCGCGCTTCCGCGGCGACCCCCGCCTCTCCCGGTCTGACGCTCGCGGTCTCCGTTCCCCCGAAGCGGGCGGTGGCCGTGGCACAGAGCGGGGGTCGGGCCGGGGAAGCCTCGCGGGAGGGAGGCTTTTAAAGGGCTCCGGCGGCCGGAGCTCGGGGGGCGGCGGCGGCGGAGAAGGGGGGGGGGGCGGCGGCTGGCGGGTTGGATCAGGTGGAAGGCCTGAGTTGTCAGTCGGGAGCCGCGGCGCAGGGCGGGGAGGGCGGCTCGGAACCCGGGGCCTCTTCGGCCGGGTTCGGCGCTTTAACCGGAGGCGCGGTTGGAGCTGGGGTCTCCCCTGCCGAGCCGCGGGGGCAGCGGTTACTCTTCGATGCGGAGGTGAGGGGGGGTCCTGGGGGGAAAGTCCCGCCGCGGGCCGTAAGTTTTCGGCCCGGGGCGGCGGGGGCGTGAGGCTCGGCAGTCCTAGAGCCAAACGTCCACGGGGCTGCAACGTGGCTGCCTCGCCTGGTGTTTACTCCCTCTAATAGGAGTTATTTCCGAACTAGAGAGGTTTCGGGAGAGCCCTTACAAATTACGGCAGCTTCTCCTGCACTTAGGATCGTCCCGCATTTGCCCAATCTCTCTCTCTCTCTCTCTCTTTTTACAATAAGACATTTCACATCCACCTGCTTGAATCTCCTTTACCTGGAGACGTTTTCTTATTTTTGTCAGTAGTCTAAGCCCCCCCCCCCCCAGCATTGTCTGATCTTGTGTTTTGAAATTGCTCTTTGAAGTCCATCTGTGGGGTTGCGGACTTGTGCCGGGCGGACAGTCGGCCCGCTTGCTTGTAGCCGGAGATCGCTGTAGATGTCTCTGTATCCTGAATTTTTGTGTCTTGCTTGCCGAGAAATCAGGAAGCTTGAATGAGGGAGGGAGACACAGACAAACTAAATGAGAGACTAACTCAAACACCTGTTAATTGAAAGGCTGATTTTTTTATCCGATTTGTCAAAATTGACTTCTGAGAATTTGATCAGTCTGAGTAGTTGCCATTGTTACTAGATTCTCAAAACATTTTGTCTTGACGGTTTTTTATTTTGTAGGTAGAAAAAATTCTTGATTTTAAATGGAGTTTTCCTCTTCAGACTTTGTTCCCAAGTGTGCATTCTAGCAAGGGACTTGATCTTGTGTTTCCATCCTAAATAGCGGGGTTCTGGCTCCATTAGAAACCGAAGTTCATACGGGGCCAGTTACTGTTTGTGTAGCTGGGCCTTCACCTGGACCAAGCAGAGCCTGGGATTTGGATCTGGGCCTGGCAGAAGCTCGTTTCCTGCCTCTGGGGATGGCCTCGCTCCCTGGCATTTCCTTCCCGTGTCAGAGGACCTGGCTCGGCTTCCCCACTTTTGGTGACCCTGGAGAAGTCTTTCCAGGTCACAGCTTCCTCCTCTCTGGAGGAAGACGTTTGATGGGATGGCCCGAGGCTCTTGCCAGCTCCCGATCGAGAATTCCTGGTGCTTCCTGCTTGCCCTTTCAGGGCCATCTTTTTTTTTCTTTAGATCTATTTCTCCTCCACAGAATATGGAGATTATTTTGGGATCATTTTAAGGTGGATATATTTGCAGTGGTTGTAAAAAGTGAGCTGGCCACAGAGCTGGGAAGGCACAGGAGCAGGCGCTGCCCCATTAGGTTGGCCGTACCAGAATTTCCACACAAGCCTCTGGCCTTTGTCAAACCGGCAAAGCGAAATTACGTACTTGGGCTGTTCCCTCCACCGCCAGCTTTTAATAGCACAGCAGCTCTGCTCCAGTTTCCTTATCCTTTTAGAGCACGGGGACATGCTTGGCTAGTGGGGGGGTTCTCAAACCACTGTTAGAGGACAGGTGGTCGGGATGGAGAAATAATAGCAGCCATCTAACATCCACAAGTGTTTGCGAGGACTTGGGTCCAGCGCGGTGATGTATTCTCGGAATATAAAAAGCAGACTAATCTGTAATCCTTGTCTTGAAGACAAATTCAATTTAAACACGCATCAAGTGCTCACTGTTTGCAAAGCAAAGGCAGAAGCAGCCCTTACACGTGAGGCGGGAGCAGCGCAGAGCCGAGGCAGTATGGAGAGAGCTGTCTGAAAGGCGCTTGCACAGGTAGCTTGGAGCCTCAGGAGGAAGGGCCTTAAAGGCCGGGAGAAGCTGCAGGGCTTGGGAAGGCTCTCCGGGCACCTGTGGAAGGGCCCCAGCAGGGTGGGCACCGCTGATGGGAGCCGAGGGGCGCTCGGGCCGGCCGTGGCCTGGGCCCGAGCCCCAGTGGGATGCCCCCAGTGTTTGTAACTCGGAGTCTGGCTAAAATGTAGCTCCTGGGAAGCAGGGAAAAGAGCTGGAAATAGAAACAATTGGAGAACAAAGGAAAGTCTCAGCCAGCGTCTGTCTGTGTCGGTCACTGGGGTGGGATAATGGAGCTCCGGGGTCTCGGGGCTGTCGTGTGACACGGCAGGGTAGGACCGCCCCGGCTGTGGGTTTGGGATGGACCATGCGAGGGTCACCGGGGGTCAAGAGCGCGCATGTGTTGGTGATGGCCCGCTGAAATGACCTTTTCAAAAGCTTGTGTTCTTTGAATTTTAACTGAACCTTCTAAAATGTAAAGAAACTGTTTTTTGCATGCTATGTATGTCCTTTTCCTTCTGAAAAAATGTTCCTTCACAAGAAAAAGTTGTCTTTGAAGTAGGATGGTGATTTGATTATGATACTGTCGCAAATCATGTCTCGTCATAAACGTTTAGTTAGAAATGAGTTTTGTTTGTTATGTTAGCCACACCTTGGTAATGTTTTTTATTCTTTTTTTCTCCCAAGTTATTTCTCAGTCAGGCTAGATGTATTTTCTAGATTTGTTTTTTATTTCCTTTTCCCTGATAAACTAGTTCTTCCAAACCCTGCTTAATTTTGTTTTTCTCTTCTTCCCTCCCCTCCTGAATCTTCTTGTATGCTATACCCAAAATTCAGGATTAGGAAAGAAGACATTTGAGTTTATTTTTATGATAAAAATTAAAGGTATTAGTCAAGGAGAAATACTTTTTCATCACTGACCTGCTTAGACTGTCATTGGCACTAGCTATTTCTAGGGTTCTTCCATCTCAGCTTTTGGAAATCACTTTGTCAGCTGTTAATTACCAATATATATTATAAGAGTTGGTGGTAAATTGTTTCTTTTTAAAGTTTCCACATTTGCAAGACTACTTGCTTGTTGCCGTAGAGCTATGCAACAATGAATGTAGACTATATTGTCATAGTTAACATAAATCTACCAACCTTTTTTTTTTTTTTTTTTAAGCAGGGTATCAGTAATTATCATTAAATTGTAATGTTTCCACATTGTGAAGAGAGAGACTGGCTTATTCATGTTCAATCTAGTATTAGAAGTGGGATTCCAGCTGAGGAATTGTAGTGCTCTTTTTATTATTGCCCTATTGCCTCTCATTTGAAAATCTCTGCAAATACATTTTTCTCTATGGAATCTGGGCTTGTTTCTTAGCCTGGGCATTATTTTTCTTTGCTTGTTTTGATTCATAGCCACAAGCCCAAGTTCTGATCAGAATGCTCTCCCCATCCTCACCCCCAATATTCCACTTGCAGTTTTTCCCCAGGATGGGAGTCTGGGTCCTGAAGGTCCGCTGGCTGGAAAGACAGTTAAGAGGTCGGGGATGAGGGGGGTATGCTACCTCAGAGGTGTCACGATCAGCATCTTGGGCAACAGTGGTTCCCCAGGAGAGCTACTCATACTCAGATGAATTAAGAGTCTCCAGGACAAATCCTCCTTTAAATCACAGCTTTTGGAAAATCTTAGTAGTTTCTGAAGTTATCTATATCTAGCTCATGGATCAAAGCACAAATCTCCAAATTTTCTTGGAGTTAAGTATTCATCTGTATCCTTTTTCTCTCCTATGGGCTTGCCTGCCAAAATAGAGTTGAAAAGAGGAGAAAGCAAGAGAAAGCAGTTCCTTTGTGCCAAATCAGTCATATCAAAATAGTGTGTACTTGAGAAAGACTCATTTCAAAACCTGATCATTTTTATTATTCAGATTGTAAAAAAGAACCTTACTGTTGAAAGGAACCTTAGGGACTTGTTCAGTATGAGAAGAAACTCTGCTTCCAGAGATGCCAGGCCTAAGCATCCCTGTGCTGGAGCTGGGAGAGGCCATGGAGGCTGTGTAGGCCAGTCCTTGAATTTGACAGGAGAGGAAACTGAGGCTAGGAGCGCGAGAAGGCCAGAAACCAGGGCTTCCTTCCCTTATTATAAATTATTCTGCCAGTCAGTGAGACTCCACATATTTAGAAATAAGTTTTGAATAAAGCATCCTAAATTTAGCCTTTAAACCAAATTGTTTTAGTTCCTTAGTTTTACTGGGAGGAGTAATTGTACAATTCCTGTAATTTAGTTCTCTTGAAATGAAGTGGATCTTTTTGTAGATAAAGCCATAGTCGTCTTAAGGAAGACACTTGGAGATGTCAGGAGTCCATTTGCCTGTTTCAAGCTGTTTTTGTTTTTGGCACTTGTGTGTGGGATGAAACAGATGGTAACAATGTATAGCTAAATGAATATTTATTTAAAAGAGCACTGTTATTTTTCTTTCTGAAGAATGGCTTTGAAATGTGGTAAAGGACTACGGAGGAAAACCAAGGGATAGAAACCTTGCATATGGGTTACTTCTTATGGTGGGACTAAAAGAACAAGATAGGTTAAAACTTCTGCCATTCTGCTGAGGAAAGGGTTCCCCAGAGAGAGGGTCAGCCCTAAGGGTCTGAGGAGGGTGGCGATTGTGGGGAACAGCCCATGAAGCCAGAACTGAGACGGTCTGGCCGACTCCTTGCAGAGGAGCGCCGTTCTGAAGTAGAGCAGATTTCTTTGAAGTTCTTGGGTATAGACAGGCTGGAACATGGCGTGCAAGGCCCTGACCTCTGCCCCAAGGATTTTTTAAAAGGGTCAATTATTAGCACTTATTGCTAGTTATAATTGCAGAATGGCCCAGAGTCCAAGAAGCATCGTAGACTGTCAGAAGGATGGGGCTTCCACCAAAGTCCATTTTCCTTTTGGTTTCAGTGTCTCTGGTAAAAGTGAAGGGAACGGTATATAACCCCATATAGGCCACACTTTTCTTTTTGGGGATAATTGTCAGGAATTTTCCCCTTAGATTAGGCTGATATTGATCAGCCTTCCCTTAACTTCCATCTCCCTGGTTGGAAGATTGCTAGAGTCAGTTTTCCCACATGTGAATCTCCCTCATTCAGCTCTTTATGTGTATGACCCACAGCCAGTTAAGTCATTGTTTTGGGGCCTCTTTTTTTTTTCCCCAGTAAAAAAGGAAAAAAAAAAAGGTATGATTTTCTGGAGTTTTTTCACTATAGAATTGATAAGGACTAAGAATTCAAAAGAAATCTGATGATTTTTTTCCCATTTATATCACAACCCTTCATAGAATATTTATGTTCAGCCTGCCATGGTTCACATTTTAACTCTGGTAGTCGTCTTTCTAAGTAACTTTATTTGGATATCAGCAAGTTAAATCAATAGCAACTTGATCTAAACACTAGATGATATTCTATCAATATCAATAATTTGCAAATATTAATATATTTTGCATACACTTATTTCCTTATTTGAATATTTTTTATCTGATTACCTTTCATTAATTGAATATAAGCTTGTTAGGGATAGACATAGTTTCTTTTTCTTTTCTTTTTTTTTTGTCTTTTTATTCCCAGGACCTAACATGGTGTCTGACACACAGTAGGTGGTTAACAATTTTTTTTTTTTTTTTTTTTTTTTTTTCTGAAACATTTGGGGTTAAGCGACTTGCCCAGGGTCACACAGCTGGGAAGTGTTAAGTGTCTGAAGTTAGATCTGAACTCAGATCCTTCTGATTTCAAGGCTGTTGCTCTATCCACTATGTCACCTAGCTGCCCCAACAAATGTTTTTAGGTTAAATGAAGGACATACCTTTTTGCTTTCTGTTTGAAACATTTGTTTTGTTGTTACAATCAATTTATTTAGATACCTACTATATATGTTGCTTTTCACATATATTCGTTACTTTTTCCCCTAGTAGATCAATGCTATTTTTCAAAGCTCTTCTAACATGTGGATTAAATTAGTATTATGGTATAGTTTAATAAACAGTATCAACATTATGAGATCATTTTATAAGTTTATATAGTCATTTGTATTTTGCTTACCTCCAAATTTAAATTACGTAACTACTTTTTTTAATCTGAGTAAAAAAGTATAATAGAGAAGAGATTACATTTTTCGAAAATTCCTACTGATTTTCTATTTTAGCCTCACCAACTCAAACATAGATCCAAATGAAAGGCAGGTTTTCCCATATATGTAAACTTAAAATTTTAGAAAATTCTTTGTTTATAGTTTCCTTCTCTGTTATTTATTTCCTGTTCTATCCTTATACTTCAAGCACAAATCCATATTAAATATAGACAGTCCTATGTGTACAGGTACTACAGATAGTAGCATATGCAATTTGAATATATCCTGCATACTTAAAATCTGTTGCACATTGTTTCTCACTCCATACTATAACTATTCAGTTTCCTCAATCCATCGAGCATCTTTTACACTATTCCATCTCAAACCAATCCTTGGGAGATTGTATTCTTTCCGTGATTTTTCCCCCCTATCATTAGATTCACAGAAATTCTTGACAAGAACAATTCCCCTGTTCCTCTTTTACAATTTAATCTTTAAAAAGATAAAAATAAAAACAATTCCCTAACCCACCAAACATGGCTAATAATGTGAGGGGAATAGTCCATGTTGATATCTTTAAATCAAGAAGGAAAAAAAAAAGCAGAAAGTGAAATTTGATGTGACTTTTTAAAAAGTCGTCCCATCTGCACTAAAATGTTATAAGATCTACAAAATCCCCTTCAGCGTCTCTAGAAAAGCCTCCCGTTTATAAACCTCCTTATCATCTAATTATCCTCCATTTTCTTAAGTATCAGCATTCAAGATCTATTTAATAAAATTCAATTAATTTTGCTGATGTTTGTTAATAGTAACTAAACAGTAATTTCTAAACTTTTTCCCCTCAAAAAAAGTGCAATATAATTTATGGATTGCATAATAGATGATTTTGAGAAGCTTGCCATGGAATCAAAATGCTTATGACTTATTTCATCTTATATCATTTCATTGGAAGAATGTATTTAATTTACAAAGCAGCAGTTTACGGAAGAGTTTTTGGAACGCCATCATCGCCCAACTTAAATACTTTTCACTAAACAGGAATATTCTTCAGCACAGATATTTCAAATTCATGATGACTTTTCTTTTGAGTTTATTTTCTCACTGAAATTTTTGCAAAATCAGTTGAGGAAAAGAATGACTATAACTGTCTAGTAAAATTGTATTATTGATGAAGTTTCTTAAGTGGAAGCCAGAGTATGATTTGGTGTCCTGAGAACTGACCTTGATAAGATAAAAGCAGAAGTCCCCTCATTTTACAGAGGAGGAGAAGACCAAGGCCAGGAGACATGAAGTAACTTCCCTTCAAGTTAGGAATGTAGTCCAGAGAGCAGGAATTCCAAGGTGGGTGCTGGCAGGACCTGCAGATGCTCCTTACGACCTTGATAGAGAGATCCCCAAGCATTAGGATGCCAGCACCAGGTATGCTTGGGCTGGAGAGAGAGAAAACAAGAAGCTTCAGAGCCACCAAGCTCCATCTATCATCATGGCTGAATGAAGCTTTATCTTGATTATTTACCCTCTTGTTAAGAGACTCTTTATGCAAAATGGATTATTTTAAAAATTATATTTCTAGCATATTTTATAATAGGGTAACTCCTTTTTAGAGTCCTTTAAGGCTTGGAATGATTTCCTTAAATCAACAAGACTGAGAGATTCTCTTAAAAGTTAAATTATTGATGCACATTGAATTGTATTAAAAACAAACCATTTCTGAGAATCATTTCATAGAATTTTATTTTTTTTGCAACTTTTCTGAAACATGTTAATTAGGAGGGTAGACCTAGTTAGTCCTTAGTGTCACAAAATTAGGTTTTCCTCCATCCTGAATTCTTCATGTGGAACTTTTGTGGGCCACATGATCTTAGTGGCTGTGACCATCACAAGATAAGACTTTCTAGGTCACCTCACACAGATAGGTGTTGTTCCTTTTTGAAGTTCCTCAAGATTTCCTCACCACTAATAAGAGTAACTACCAAATCCTCTAACACTTCTAATAAGGTCAATACTCTTTTGTTAAGTGTCCTAGGGACATTTTCTTTGGCCTTAGAAAAGCAGTATATTGATCTGAGATTGCATGTTTTCTGCCTCAAATTCTCTGACCTGGTTTTTTTTTTTTTTTGTTAATCATAGCTAGGCAGTTGCTTATTTGTATGAGCAGCTTAATATTCTTTAGGCATAGCCTTCTATTTTTGTGTCCCTAATTGGTAATTTGGAATACAATTAGATTGTATTCTTTCATATTCACATACATGAAACTTAATGTTTTCTGAAATTAGACTTTTATTCAGTTTAACTATTAAAAATGTGAAACATTGAGATTTGTTCACTGTGGTTGTCAACTTTTAACTAATCCCCTTCTTTGAGTTTTTTGATAATTTCCTTTCATTATGTTTTTATATGATCTCGGTTACTGATATTTTAGTTTAGATCCTGTTGAATTAAGCAGCATTTCAGATATTTTGAATGCTTACTTTTTATACTTAGAAAATGCTACCTTCCTCTACTTTTTCATGACTTTAATGTAGAATTAAGAAAGAGATCTTGGAGCAGTGGATAGAGCACCAGCCTCAGGAAAGGACCAGACAGAGTTCAAATTTGACCTCAGACACTTATGACGTCCTAGCTGTGTGATCTTGAGCAGGGCACTTAACCCCATTTACCTCAGCAAAAAGTAGAGATGAGAAAATTAATTTGTACAATTTCTTAAGTTAGGCTACACTTTGCGTCAGTGACAATGTCATATGGTCGACTATGATTCTTGTCCATGTGTTCTCCCAGATGTCCCCCTCAGAGGATCTACCCAGCATAGTAGGAGGCTTTCCTTTAGAGGCTTTTCAGATTTCATTGGAGCCAGTTCACTGTTGTTTTCACTAGCCACTTGACTGACCAGTCCCCTTTGAAACTAATACATACATATAGACATACCTACATATAAACATTTAAACTTTCTGGAGCCATAATAGAACTTTGGAATACACTCTAAAGTGTGTCAGCATAAAAATTATAGTTAGAGAAAATAAATTATTGAGAGTGCGTTTTTTAAAAATATTGTCTTTTGTTAACAGTCACAGAAAGGAAAAGTGAGGAAGGTGGAAATTAGGTGATGTCTGTGTTGAATCTCACTGTCATGTGGAAGCAGAAACAGTGGGATTGACCACAGTTTGACTTCATTTTCCATCCCATCACAGCAAGGTGTTCTCAGGTTCCCTTTTTCTTTTGATTCTGAGAGGAGGAGGAATAGGTAGGATTCTTTCCCTTGAAGTGAAGTTGTACATCGCTGTGTTTTTGTTGCTTTTTCTCACACAGTTGAGTTACAGATGAGTCCCACCAGATCATGTTTCCACTTAGCTAGTTGGACACCCTTTTTCTGGATTCCTCCCTCCCAATCCCATTTATTTTTATCTTGCTTAGGGAGGTTATACTGAGGTAAAACTCTTCTACTTTCTCCTCTCTAACCTGGTGTTGAAGATACTAGAAATTGTTTTTACCCCAAAATCACATTATTTTGCTTTGTCTTTGCTAAAGAGATAGGTGAGGGAGGACCATGTGAAAGTGGAGTTAGACCTTTCTGGATTTAGAAGGAAAAGGAGGAAATAGGGATAGATGCTGTAAAGAGTCAGCCTTAGGGTTTATGGGAGGAAGATGAAAAACCTAGAAGCAGCTACCTTAAGCCAATAGGCAAGCAAAAACTGGTGGCCTATTTTGCCAAGTATGGTGTAGACAAATCCTCTTTCAGGGACTGCTTGGATTCAAGTGGCCTTCTAAGTTCCCTTCTAGTTTGTAGGCTCATTGATAGGTTAACTTCCTAAGGATTTATTCATTGATCTATGTACATCTTTTTATTTCAGAGAAAGTATGTGGTTATGGGGTGTGTGTGTGTGTGTGTTTTGCATGTACATATTCATGGTAATGAATTCATTTCATCCACTGAATTAATGACTTTATCTCTATGCTAATTCTGAGGCTGTCCTTGGAAACAAAGAACCAGTGAGGCAAGAATGATATGAATATTCTTTACCTATTTTGGAAATGATGAGAGAGAGAGAGAGAGAGAGAGAGAGAGAGAGAGAGAGAGAGAGAGAGAGAGAGAGAGAGGAGGGAGAGAGAGAGAGAGACACAGAGACAGAGAGAGAGAGAGAGAGAGAGAGATATGTGTGAGATTAGAATTGGTCTCTGAGTAATACTATTTTATGTATTTTGTTATGATTTCTACTACTTTTCATACATTTCATAATTTAGTATATTTATATTTCATAAGAGATTGCGACACTTTCATTATTCCGAAATGATTGTCTTCAGAATGCCAACTGTTGCTTCACAGAGATACTTAAATAGTGATGTCATTGCATTAATATAAAGCATAAGACAAAAGTTTTGGGGTGTGTGTGTGTGTGTGTGTGTGTGTGTGTCAGTGACCTGTGTGTTTCAGAAACATTTTTCTAGAGTTAAAAAAATGAATAGATGAATGTATTTTCATTATTTCTACTAATCAAAAAAAAATACTTGAGACTGGTAGCAGTACAGATTAAGTAGCTGGAAGAAAAGTTTCATATAATAATAAATCCAGTGAAATTGAAATCACTTATGTAATTGAGAATTTGTCAGCAACAATACTAATATATTTTCCTGCAAGTATTTGAACTATGTGTACATAATGTGCAATTTTAAGTAAAATGAGATTTAAAAATTTAAACCAGTTTCACCAACCACCTTCTATGAATATGTTATGATTTAAAATTAAAGTTTTCTTGAAAAAGTAAATTTGCTTAATGAATATTTGTTGAATCAAGTCTTATACAAACACTGGGTTTTTTTTCTCTTGTAGGATCGAAGTCGAATGTATGACAGTTTGAACATGCACTCATTGGAAAATTCCCTCATTGATATCATGAGAGCAGAGCATGATCCTCTTAAAGGTAAGTTGTCATGAACTATGACTGCCAATCTGTAAGAATGTTCTTTATAAGAACATAAGCATTAACTAGTTCAGAAGCTGTTCAACAAAAGTCTGATGATGAAACTTTACAGTTTCATCAAAACTGATTTTTAAAGGTTTCTCTTAAGGCTTCTGAGCCTTTATGCAGCCTGGATAAGAGCCCTAAACTCCAGTATCTCTTGAGTGGCGAGTGGGGTGGGGGTATTGAGATCAGGACTGGACCTGGGATTTCATTGCTATAGGGAAGTCTCAGTGAAAAACTCTCATTAAAGATCCAGAACAGCAGCTGTTCTAACTAAGGTTTTCGAGAATGGTCAGCTCTCTGGGCTTGTTGCCTCTAGATCAGCTTTGATGCCCATTAGGAATTTTAATTGGGTTTTCATCATTTGGGGAAAATCCCGTTCTTGAGAGGACATCATGCATGTTCTGGAGACTTAAAACCCGTGTTTGTGGTGATGGTTACTTTTCTGGAATTGAGCCTTGGAAACATTAGGCTATATGAGCACATTCAGGACTTCTTTAATCTACTATATTTTCCTCTCAGTCATCTTAATTTCTCTCTCCTGCCATGTTATAATAGTTAGATGTTTCCTTGTCCTTACTTGTCTCTTTGTTCCTTTCCCATCACCTCCCCCCCAAAAAAATAATTCTCATCAAAATTTGTAAGAGAATAGAGGATGTGATACCAGCCTGCAGTCTCTAGGTCCATAGTTTCTGTTCTGTGATGCACATACTTAGGAGAAGAAAGCTCGAAACTTGAGTAGTAACTTGAGATCTTAGTTCTGGCATTGATCCTGTCTGAGTGCGCTTCCTTATTTCTAAAAATGGGAGCATGCACTTTAAAAAATCAAAGGATTCATGCTAGAGATCAATATGTCTTGGACAGACCAGATTGTCTACCTATTTTCCATATTTCTTAATTTTGGTTGCAAAGAGGTTCTTTGCCATTCTGATTACTTTACTGTAAGCAGTTTCAGGAAATAAGACCCAGACCCGTGCCATTGTTGATTCTCTTCATTTTGATAATTTTATTTTTTAATGTGACAGAATTTTCTTAGTGACCATATGTCTTCATAGTCCTAGTAGATCAGATTTTTTGTTGTTGTTTTTAACTTGCACTTGTTCAGGGCAGGCTGTGATCACTATATAATAAATAGAAACCAATGGCCAGAACATTGTTTGAGAAGAATTGATCTTTTTAGCATCTGTACAAAAGAAAGCTCTTGTTATTTCTGCTGCAGTAGTCAACATTATAACTGATAAGTGTCAATATTGGGCAAGTAAAAAAAAAATCCCTTTATTCCAACCTTTCAAAAGAATAAAGAAGAACATATCTCCTATTACAAAGCATTTGGATTTTTTTCCAGTCTTTTGTTGAACAAGTAAAGAAATGGAAGTAAAAGGAGGAGAGAACTTTAAAAGCCACAGAGGAGTATTATAGAAGTATTGTTCTTTGAAGGGGAATAAAGGGAAGGATTTGTTAGTAAATCAGCCCCCTAAGGGTTGTTCTTGACAACTGTCATCATCTGACCCAGCCGTTCTTACCCTTTTTATGCCATGAGTCCTTTGGGTACTTGAGTCCCTTCTCAGAATGACAAGATTTTTAAAGATAAAAAGTACACACAGAATTTCAAAGGAGATGAATTATATCTAAATACTATTAGTTAGCAAAATATTTTTTTAAATAAGTTCAGAGTTTTGAGGTTAAGACTTTGGTCCAGGGATACTTGACTCCATTACAGTGTATTAGAAGAATTAGTCCTCCTACTTAATGATTCTTAAAACAGTTGGAATTTTTGCAATGAATTGTAGGCAGTCTGCCATTTAAGTTTCACTCACTGTATGTGGGCTTCTAGTTATATCTGCTTTGAGGCTGCTCTGTTTGCCATCTAAATTTGCTAACTATGCATGAAGAACGTTTGGCCCAGTTTCAGCTCCCAGCTTAATACCATTTAGCCTTCACTTTTAAGACCAAGATAGACTTCTCTCTATTTATACCCAAGGTAGAGAAACCAAAACAAAACTTTAAAAGTTGTTTTTGGCAATTTTTAAAAGTGCCAAGATGAAGATGTCATTACTTGTGAAACTATTTTCTTGAAAAAGAGATACAATATTCCTTACTTTCTTGCATTGGAAATAGGGTTTGTCTATGAAAATGAAGAAAAGATTTCAAGAATATGCTTCCAGATTCTAAGTAAGACACAAATGCTTCTTATTAGAAATATTTTATGTATTCCTTATATTTAAAAAAAAAAAAAAGAAAAAATTTTTTTTTCAAAAGAAATGATTTTGTCCTGGTTAAACATTTCAAAAGCTCCAGTGGTTTTGCCTCTGCTTTATTTCCTCTTTTCCCTTTTTGTCCTATCCCTCATGAATGGAATGGACATTACTTAAAGTTGACAAAATTATATTGTTTATCCCTTTTGAATAAAATTTACACTCTCCATTCTTTTAAAAACTTTTATATTTACTTTAGCTTGTTTTTATTATTTATTTCTATGTTGCTTAAGTTTTACCTTAAGTTTTACCCCATTCTTCTTCCCAGAGAGCCATCCCATCCACCTGGAAAAAAATGTTTACCCTTCTTAATTTTAAAAGAACCTGAGTGTGGTGATCTGTCCTCCCCTTTCACTTTTGTGCTCTTCTTTAACTCTGCCCTCTCCCCTCAACATATTCCTTATTGATTAAATATTTGTGTACCTAGTGTACATATTATTAAGTCCAGCTAAAACTTTAGCATATCTTGAGATACAACTTGAAGAACATAAAAGTTGTTTATTGTTCATAGGAACATTCATAGTTTGGAAACAGTTAAAAAAATATGATCTTAAATAGAAGAAATACTTTTACAAAATACTTTTAAGAGGCATCTACATGTTTAAAAAACACTTCAAAAGCCTTATTTCATTTATTTTTAGTAGAATGAATGTCTCATTTGGCAGTTTGGACGTTTGACAAAATAAATCTCAGTTATTATTATATAAAATTCAATTTTAAATAATTTTCAAGTCCAGCTTTGTAAATTAGAGCTAAAATAAAAAGGACAGGCTAGATTCTCTGAATGTAGTTACTAAATTTCTCTGTACGGCACTGACTGCAGAATTCTCCCATATTAACTACTAAAGTTATCAAATATGAAATCTTCCCTCTTAAAACATTTAGAAAATTAGGAAATTTAACATGAAAAGCAACCTCTCTTTATGTACTACTGCCATTCTCCCCCAAAAAAGTCATTGAAATTTTAAGGACGTCTTAGATCATCTATAAAACAATTCATTCAAGAAGAATAATATAGAGCATTCATATAGCTACTTCATAAAATTGCTCATTCTTAAGAACACATTTTAAAAAGTTTGTCCTGTTACCACTAAGTTTTTATTGAAATTCCTTTTTTGATTCTAGTTATTATAGCCATTGGTTGATGTAAATCAGAAATAATTAACATTCTCCTTTTGATTTCTTTTTTAAAAATTTATTCTGTGAATCACCCACAATATTTTGCTATAATAATAAATGCTTAGCTGTGTAATTGGGAGAAAACATATACTTTTTCAGTGATATTTTTGTGTTCTAAAAGCACATAAGTGCTGTAGAGAAAGTATTGGACATAGGTTGTGGCTTAAGATTTATCATTACTGTAATCTCAGAAAAGTCACTTAAATTTTTACTTTTGTTTCTTCATCTGCAAAGTAGAAATTATCGGACAGCTATTATGAAACTTAACTGAAATAATACATATAACTTAAAAAAAAAACCCAACACTACCCAAATTTGGTTGGAGGCAGTGAGGCGGCAGAGTATATAGAGTGGTGGTCCGGAGTGGGGTCTCCAGGCTCTTAGCCTGGGCGACCTTCAGGTTTATTATCTGTAAAGTTGAGATAATCCCATCCATTTCAGTCAGTCATTGGGGGTACAAAAGAAGGCAAAAGGCGATCCCACTCTCAAGCCCCTCACCATCTTTAGGGGAAAGACATGGTGCAGATAAAGAGACACAGAGCAAAGCTCTATTTGGGAGAGACAGGAAATTACTGGGGCAATACATCTCCTTTAGGGGCCAAGGAGGGCATTGAACACCGTGGCTATCACTGCAAGCCCTTAAGGAAGGCTTATTCTGTTCCATTTCCTTCCGTGGATGCAAATTGTAACCTTAGATGGTCTTTAGAATGTCAAAAGTGGACAAAGGCGGTTGTTCGGAGTCTTCTGAAGCTCTTCGGAGAGCTTGGTCTTCTGTCACCAGCCATATGAGCAGAGCCTTTACCATCTTGGAGTCGCATGTGCTGCTTTTTGCTGTGAGGGCAGAGCCTTCAAGAACGAGCCAGGGCCACCCCCCTGTGATGTCTGAGTAGGACTGACGTTGGAGGAGAGGGGAGAGAGGTTCCTAATTAGGAAGCTGTGTCCAGCATTTCTTCTTGTGTTTTCTAGTGTTAATTGGAAATAGAACTTTAAAAAATCTATTTGTAAATAAATAGGTGGAACATAACCATCCATGGGTCGGTTACTAAGGTTGACTTTTCTTACAGGGAAGTACAATTTTGTTTTCATTCCATGTGAAGCCAGGAAAAGGGCACTTTGGAGAACTTGGGGTATTTACTATCTTGGGATGATGTGGTTGTTCTTGGCTTTGAGAAGGGGAGTCACCATCAGGACTAGAAAACATGGTCATACAAGGTCAAAAGTGAGCTCTCCCCCCTCCCCCCCCCCCGGCCTTTAAGCTGATCTTGGCTCTGGGAGGCTGAGCGGAAAAGGGAATGTGATCCCCGGCTCGAGAAAAGTCTGCCCAACTTCTTGAACTTTGAAATAGAGCGTTGATACAGTATCCTAAGGAAGAAAGGTTCACTATTTTTACTTGAGGAAACACTGTTTCCTTAAATGGTTTTAGAGAGATGAAGACTATATTTGTGAGTCCTTTTTCACAGGATTTATGTAGGGCTTAGTCTTAATTCTGACACAAGTTCCTCATGTGACTTTCTTCAGGTTCCTTATCACAAGTGTGGCCAGCTGATGTTAAACCACGAGAACTCTTCTCCTTTTTTATCTTATAAACATTTTTATTTCTGCCTTTCCCTGTGATAGCAAGCAATCAGATCAAGGTTTGGTAAATTCCAATTTCATAAGAATGGTTTGGTACAAGAGACTCGGACCCTGACAGAATGTGAAAGCGCACTTCGGTCTGCATTCAAACGCTGCCGCTTTCTCTGGAGTGGACAGTGCGCTCTGTGCTCAGTCCCTGAGATTGGCTTAGACTACTATGGTAGCTCTCATTGTCATGGCTCGAGGGATGGAGGTGGAGTCAGCTCCTGTTAATAAGCTGCTTTGGGGGAATGTTTTTGGAACTTTTGCTAGGTTTGTTTGGGGGTGGAGGGGATCATTCAGCCTAATAGTAGGAATTTAGGGTTCTGTTTTTCCTGGGCATTTTTTTGTTCCTGAAATCTGGAAAGAACCAAAGTAAAGGCTCATTACTGTGAGAATGGTCACTTTGTTAGAAATGTATTTCTTCCTGTAGGACTTCCTGTAGGATCTCCCTCTGCCTCTTGCAACTTTAACTTCTCTTCAAACTCTGTTCCCTGTCACAGGCCTTTCCTAGAGGCCTCCATTTGTTGGTAGTTTCCTCCCCACTGCTCTGCTCCCTTCACTCAGTGTCACAAACTCGTGAGCGTGACTCCCCACAGTAGAATGTAAGCTCCTTAAAGACAAGGACTGCCACTTTTGTTGTATCCTGCACGCCTGACACAATATATGGTAGCATACAATGAGTGATGAGAGATTTTTGTTCCCCCACCCCAAATAAATAGTCTTCAGACTGGCGTGGATCCTAGCCATTTACCACTACATTAGACTGTTGACTGATGTGATCCCCAGTAGAGTGATTCAGCAAGAGACATAATGAACATGAGCTAATGTCTTTGCAAGTGTTCTAACTGGCTAAAAGGGCATCTGCCAGTATGGAGAAGGAGCCGTTAGATTGTACTGGATCTCGTCCAGGGCTAAGAGTTTGGGACTCTTATAAAAATTGTTCTAAACATGGCAAATTAAAAGCAATTTTAATAATAAGTTATAGTATTTTCATATTAGGGAGAATTCATTTCCTATCATTGGTATTCATAATTTTGTATTACTTTCTCTCCCTTGGTAATAAGTGTTTGGAGAAGGAACTACCACAAAGCTAGGTGTGAAATGGTCATCAAAGGTGGGAAAGTAAAAAAAAAACAAAAAACAAAAAAAACTTGATTCATGAATTCAGAAGTCCTTGAGTTACAGAAGTATTTATACTTTTGTGAGCTCTCAATAAGTTTTTGATACCTGGTAGTAGTGTACCTATATGAATTAGAAAAATCCTTTTTGAAACATTCATTTTACTTTGTTTCTTAGTTTTGATAGTTTTATGCCTGGCAATAAGAGTTGGATGAAACATCATAACACCTTTTTTTTTTTTTTTAAGGAAAGAAAAGAAAAAAAATTAAAACAACCTGCAATCAAAATTTGCCAATTATTTACTGGCAATAACAGATAAGAAAAGCTATTATTTGCTTTTGGAGTATATTTTGCCACATATGGAGACTATGGATATATATTCTAGCATTTAGTATTTAGGCCTATGTGGAGAAAAATACTTATTTGCAAAAAGAATCTGACTTGAACAAAATGTGAAGAATCATTTAGGACCAACTGATTTATCTGGCATTGGCAGTAAAATGACAAATTATTGCTGCTCAGTGTTTTGTTCTTTGTAAGTAAGGGTTTTATTCTCATGACATAGTCATAGAACTGACAAGCAGCCAAATTAGTTCTCCTAAGTCAAGAATTTTATTCTCTTTATTTCAAGATGAAACAAATTCTAGGATTTTAGAGCTGAGGAATCTTAATCATCACTTAGTTGATCCTTTTTTCAGGGCAATGAAACCCAGGTCATGAATTTCAAGTGAATATACTTTATAATGCATTCACATTCCCTCCCTTGTAATGGGGGAACGTCTGTTAAATGGCTTTATCATTTACTTATTGCAGCAGTGCCATTCTGGCCACTTGCAGTATAAATAGGCATATATTCACTTGAGCTGTAGTAGCATTTTGACCAAAATAATGAAGTGTCCTATGAAGTGTTTACTTTAGGGATGAAAAGGCAAGAAAAGTGATTTCCTTCTTTTCTTTCCTCCACTTACCTCCTCCAGCTAAAATGAACATTATCAAATATTTATCAGACATCAAGTGTGTACTAGGGATTTGTGATAGTGGGAAACAGAACTACTTGACCCCTCGCAGAAACAAGTTAATAGTAAGCAAGAGATGATGGGTACAGAAGTATTTTCAGCACTCTTGGTTTTTGTTTTGTTTTATTTTTTCTTGTTTCACCTTTTGAAGAGAGGTATCACACCTCAGACTGGCAAAATGGAAAACTAAGTTGCTGTCACTATGAATTTGCCTGTTTTTTATTTATACCTTCTAAGCACAAGGAAGATGTTTTGAATTAAGAGGTCAACTATTGGGCATAGACTGAATCCCATTGGGGTGAAAAGATAGTCAGTAGCTCCTTCAAAGGATGTTCTGTGCTCTAATTTGAAAAGCTTAAAAAGAGATTATTTTGCCGTGAATTTAAATTTGTGATTTAAAATAAATTATTATAACCAAATAAAAGGGACCTTTATGGGATTTGTTTTGTTTTGTTTTTTACTTTTTCTTTTGGGTATATGATCAGGTTCTTAAATCCATATTACAGCAAATGTCCTTTGCTAGTTTAGGTGCGCACCATAAGATAATTTAAATCTCCCCAGACGGTTGAGTAGTACTGATACACAGTGTACACTGTAACATTCCCTTTATCACAACCATTTTAAAGATTATATACTTAAGAGTAACATAACTAAATGCTATATCCTCTTGATCATGAAATACTGTTCCTAAAGTAGTTGCTAGGATACATAATAGATTTTACATTTTAGCAATTTTCTAGATAGATCTGAAACTGTAAGAGATTTAGAGTTTAATTTCTTTTGTCTTTGAATTATTGGCCAGTTTGTCATATAAGCTGAGGTTTACAAATTTTTTTTTTCCTCTTCCATCTCCAGCAAGCAAATGCTGGGTAATTATAAGAAAAAAATAATTATAATTAGAGAACTATTCAAGAAAGATTATGAGAAAATATTTGTTTTGTTATGTAAGTCAGCTTCAATTTACATTGTCTTGTTTCAGAAATGCTCTATGTTCCTATATCATTTGAGAGATAAAATTTTTAGTACCATTTTTTGCATATTCTATAGCTATTAATTGATCTTTAATTGTACTTAGTAGAACCCTATAACACAGTTCAATTTTTTTCATTTACTTACTACTTTTAAATGTTATAGTTGGGTTTTGGTTCATTTAAGCATATATGCCATATTTTATCCCACTGTTATTGGTTTTTTTTTTTTTTTTTTTTACATTTTGAAAAAGTAATTCCAGTATTCAAAATTTCAAAGCTGCTTAGGAAACAGATTGAGTCAAACATGGACCTCTTTGACAAGAAAAGATGAAAGTATTGGCACTCTTTCTGAATTTCAGGAAATAGGAGTGGCTTTCTTTGGTTGCTGTTGCTCCTAAAGCACATTTTGGGATCTTATGATTTGAGTTATTTTAAAACTTTAACTCTGATGAAAAAAATTCGACCCAATAAATCTTCAAATTAAATATTGTTTTTTTAATTCTAAAGAAAAATATTTTATAAACATAAATATAAAATATTCTTTTATTTCCTTTACACCTTATTTTTTTCTCTCTCCAAAGGTCGCTTGAGCTATCCTCATCCAGGGACTGACAATCTTTTGATGTTAAATGGTAAGTGATATAAACATTTATAACTATCTAGTTGAATCACCTATACTAGTGTGTTTATAAAGCTATTTCTCTAAAACACTTCTTGTTAAAGTAGCCAGAACAATTTGATAGAAGACAATATTAATTGTATGAGAATAAAACAAATTCTCTTAGTTTGGATAAAACAATAGGTAGAATTGTGACTGGAAAAGTGTTGATTTTATACTTAATATATCTTTAACTGTATTGGTGTTTTTTTGAGGACAGCCTACTACTTATTAGCATTGCCTTTTGAGCTAGGAAGCCTGCATAATTATCTTTTAAAGCAAGGCTTTTCTCCTCACCATGATTTGAAACTCTTTTAAGGTCAAGAGCATAATTTTATTAATTCTTACTCCCAGCCTTCCCCCAAACACCAATCTTAAGTGCCTTATACATTTACATATTATATCTGCTAGCTTTGATAATGTCTGCTGGATTTGGTGATGTTTACAAAGAACATTCACCATAGTATTTGGTTGCTCAATAATTAGTTATAGGAATGCAGTGGAATATAGAAATCAGAATATGGATGCACATTCCAAAATGACAGTTCTGAATGAAGATGAGTCTTTAACAAAAAAAGAAAAGACAGTACTCCAAATGGAAGTGGTTTGGAGAATTCCAAGGATTACAGCTAAACTTAAAATTTTAGTTTCTTTCTACTAAAGATGTCATAAAATAGAAATGGATGAGGAGTCAAAAACAAAGAAGACTATAGCTAATGTCTATTAATTAGACTTGGAGAAATAGGAGATGGGTGAAGCAGGGGAATAGAGCTACTTATCTGGCCTATGAATCAAGAAATGCTATCTCTCTCTCTCTCTCTCTCTGTCTCTCTCTGTGTGTGTGTGTGTATATATATATATAAAAATTTCTTTGGGAGAGAGGCAGAGTATTATATATATATATATATATATATATATATATATATATATATATATATATATATATATATATATATATATATATATAAATCTCTTTGGGAGAGAGGCAGAGTGGGAGAACAAGAGTTAATTGATAGACTGACTGAGGGAAGAGCCTAAGCAGATGGGGGTATCATTTTAAGGTCATGATGTTGCAGTTAATCAGTCACTCAGATATTTGTGCCTGGAGCCAATAGAGATATGGCACAGTATTTAAGGGGGATGGATCACACTTACAATTCAACTACTTATTTGCATATACCAGAAGTGGTAAAATCTGCCATATTGCACTCCCCAACCCTTTTTCACCCCTAGGGGAAAAGTAAAAACATACTTTCCCAAGTAAGTTCTCAATTAGTAGCAAGGATCCAGAACTCTAAAAAAACAGAGTGTATTATATTTCAACCTATATATGTGAAAAGATATTTTGTCAGGAATTTTTTGGTAGGGAGAGTGGGGTGGAGAGGAATTAAAAATTTTTATGTTAATATAGTTTTAAGTTTAGAACAGCTTTTAAATGGTAGTTTTCACTTACCTGCTGCAGTTTTCGAATTTATAAAATTACTGTGTCAGCAAGAGACTTAGCAATAATTTCTCTATTAAATTTCTGCATTTCTTCTTAAGTCTTTGGTATTTAAATACTTCAGGATGATTCTGGTTTTTATTTTGACTTTGGAAGAAATTTTTGAATTTTATTGTATATTTTAAATATATTAGTTAGCATATTCTTTTGAAGGAAAAGTTACCTACAGAATGGCTTTTTTTTTTTTTTTTAACACTTCAGATGTTAGCCTATTGACAAAAAAGATCTCAATTTTTAACAAGACTATAATATAATTATAAATGTACTTTTAACATATCTAACTATATCTATACTTAAATTATGTTGTAATATATATAATATACTATAATTATTGCATAATTTTTACATTACTTTTAAAAAATCTTCCCTTTTTGGTAACCTCAAACATAATTGCTAATGATAAATATAACAAAAAACTCCTACGTGGTGTTTTTTCTAATAGTCACAAATATTTGTAAACGAGACTGTGCCACGAACCAGGATCACGAGGGTGTTCTGCCAAATGCTTTAGTCAACTCTGAAAATATATCTTTATTGGTACCTGATGGCACCTAAATTTCTGTTTCATCCCTTCCCCATCTTGTCTCCCAGAGAAGCATATTCCTATCTAAAATGAAGTTTATTTGAGATAAATTTCTAAACGAGATGTCTGTCTTAAGGACATCTCCATGTATCCTCTTAGCCTTTAAATTCCTTCTTGCCCCTCATTTTGATCAGGTGAACCCATACTCCGATTTTGTAAAAGATTAATGAAATGTCAGATCATTCTGAACTTAAAGTGGGGAAATAGATGCTGAAAAGTAAGAATTCAAAATTAGGTATAAGGAAATACGGAAGTGTGACTAGAAAACAGTTTAAAGGCTGGTGTGACAGAGATGTAATAAGCTGGCAGAAGGGGCACAAGAGGAGGTTGAACAACAAGTACGTGAAAATGGAAAGTTAAGCCACCAGAGTTATTGAGAAGCGTGAAGAAGTCAAGAAAAGAACCTAGAAGAGGTTGGAAATTAACTATTTTTTAATGTTGAAGTCCATATGTGATTATTCTCATTAAATTGTGCTTGGAAATGCAGAGAGCGAGTGGTATTTGTACTATACTCTGTAGTAGGCACTCGCCAAATGTTGACTTAAAAAAGTGGCACTTGGTGTACCCAGAAACATTACATATTAACTCTCTGCTTAAAATATACCCAGTGAGTCACTGATCTCCAAATTCATCCAGTTGTTTTCCTTTTAAAATTAAAGGTTACGTCCTATATTGAATTGGAAAAAACCCCACAAGACTTAGAGGATTGAAGATTATCCAGATTAATATAGTTCAAAGCTTACCGATGCTCCTTTTCATGGTATAAAAGGGTAGAGATCTGGAAATGCGTCCCAGTAGGAATGACTTAAGACAAGAAGACTGAGGCAGGGCATTGTGGCCATCTTCGGAGGCTGTGGTTGTCTTAGGGTCACTCTGTGGGCTCGGACCAGGGCTATGAGGGATCGAGGGGGAAGCTCCATGCCCGGGAGAACTGGGTAGGAAGGGTGGGCAAGGCGGCTTCTTGGAGAAACCATGGTTCCCTTCTCTGGATCCAAAGGTCGGGAACACTTTGTTGAGTGGGGGATGGGGCTCCAGGTGGAGGAGACAGCCCAGGCTGGGCATGAGGAGGCCCCAGTGTGAATGAAGCTGGCTCGGACTCGTCACCTGGGTACCCCAAGAAGGGTCGTTTTGCTCTGGGGCCTTGGTGATCCTGGAGAAAAAGCAGGCTTGATGACTGCGCTTAGTTTAGCTCAGAAGTTCTGATTCCACGTTCCAAATAAATTTTTAAAGCCAAGATGCTGAAGCTTAAGAGACCATGAAGGTTAATGATGGCTGGCCCGAGTGCTTAAGCGCCATGGCAAGGGTTTTTGGTGTCGCTTTGTCTCACAACTTTCTGTTGCTTATTGGCTCTCAGAAATCCAAAATGGAGGTGTGTGTGTGTGTGTGTGTGTGTGTGTGTGTGTGTGTGTGTGTGTGCATGCATGTGTGCGTGTGTGTGCGCCATCCCATGCATGTGTGCGCGTGTGTGCGCCATCCCATGCATGTGTGCGCCATCCCATGGGGGGATTTTAGCATGAGAAGCCACTGGCCATCAGAAGCATCACATAGAACGAGGAGGCTCTTAGCAACCAGTCAGTCCCACTGCAAGGAGCTCCAGCAGAGCAGGTGACATCATGAAGCCCCCACGGCCGCGCTGTCAGCCCCCTGAGTGACCCTCATTTTACGAGCAAAGAAAAGGCCTCGCCTGGCCGAGCAGCGCCCTGCGGCCCATCAGGCTCGAGCCTGCGATGGAAGGGGTCTCTGCTCCTGAGAGATGATGGAGAGAAGCTGGAGAGCTCTGGAAAGAAAGCAGGGACGCCCTCTACCCTTAGGAAGCTTGCCAGACCCTGAAGGAGAGAAGACCGTAGAAAGACTTGAATTCAAATTCAACTTCCATGCTTAGTAGCCGTGTCACTGTGTTTCTGCCTCGCTTTGATGGCACTTATTCCCCAGGTTTGGTTCATGTGGGTTGGATGATTTTACAAACCCTAAACCACTACATAATGTTGCTGCCGCCACTGCCACCTCCACTACCACATTCAGGGAAGTAAACAGCTCATTCATTAGCCAAAAAAGACATTTCTGTTTATTTTAATAGAAAGAAGGCTACAGCTTCCTTTATATAGATTTTATATAGATTGAAAATACCTGCAAATTAAAACACCCTAAGTATATTTGGATCACAGTGATATTAAATCCATCTATAAAACACTTCTTAGCCCTGTAACTTTTTGTAAAAACGTTTTCTTATTAGACTTTGTCCCTAAAGTACAAATTTTCAAAGTAAACAAGTTCTTATTAGTGACGTGTCTGAGCACTTTACTGGCTTTGGGCTGGAAGTGGCAACCCATGTAGGAATTATTTTCCATGTTTTAATTAGATCCTTAATGAATGTTATTTTCTATAATAGTTGTAAGGGTTGACAGAATAAGCGATTGGAATGGCTGGTTCTTTATTGTAAACAAAATTTTCTTTTCTTTTTTTTTTTTAATTTAGGCTGGGGTTAAGTGACTTGCCCAGGGTCACACAGCTAGGAAGTGTTAAGTGTCTGAGACCAAATTTGAACTTGGGTCCTCCTGACTCCAAGGCTGGTGCTCTATCCACTGCGCCCCCTAGCTGCCCCTTGTAAACAACATTTTCAAGGGAACTGGAAATTAAAAAAAAAATTCCCAGATTCATAATTTTCAAGCTGCAAATTATGACACTTACATAAATGTGCTTACTGCATTTTTAAATATCCCCACCTCCAATTGTGTATAATCAACAAATCAGATAGGCTGTGAGACGAGCCAGCAGGTGAACTGGCTATGAGGCCAGACATTTTCCCCATGATCCTCAAATTGTGATTCCTGGCCATGCCTTCATCACAATTGAGCATTTGAAACTGAGAAACAAAGAACATCTGTAGTGTGACTGTTTAATACAAGTTCTTCCTGCTCTCGAGTGTCTTGTTGAAGCTTAATTTGAGACTCTGGAATGCCAAGTAATTCTGGGATAAGATTTTTAATTACAGTTTTTTTTTTTCAAAATACATACATGAATAATTTTATTTTTTTTCCTGCCTTCCCTCTGGGGTAATTTAAAGATGCCCTGACCTTAGAGCTAAGTCATCCTGGACATTGACATTTAGATGGGTGCTTTCTGCTGCTGCTTGCAGGGCCCGGGGCCAGGGCTGCAGCTTGGAGCATAGTCCATTAAGACCTTATTTATTTTGTATCGGCCTTTTCTTATGGTCATCCATCTGGCCCATATATTTTTCAGGCTCGAGTGGGCTATTTACGACAACTGATCTACTCCTATCTTGTCCCATCCCTCAAGGAAGGTTTTATTTTGTTATTCTTTCCTCTGTATTAGGGGGGAGAGAGGGGAGTGTGTGAGAGGAAGTGAGTGTGAGAGTGAGGGGGGAGTTTGGACATTAGAAAAACGAGCGGACAATTCTCTCCTCTCCCCTCTCCTGGGGATCCTCCCTCAAAGGAAGGCTATGGGAGGAAACGAACACCAAACCCCTGCTATTTGCCAGGCCCTGGGCTAAGCACTTCACCGATCTTCTCTCATTTGATTCTCTCAGCATCCACAGTGAAGTGGATGCTGCTATTGTCCCATTTTACAGAAAGATTGGAATAGATAAAATTAAGGCTTCCCTGGGATAACATACAAATACTAAGTGTCAGAGGCCAAATTTGAATTCACAGTTTTCTACCTTAGGGCCCAGGGCTCTGTCTACACCCTACCACGTTATAATCAATATAATAAAAATTATATTCATTAAAATAAGAATAAATTAGAATAGGGCTAGGCCGGATTCTAGAGCAATTCAGACGCCTGCCTCCTTTGGCCTGTTCTACACTTGCCTCCAGTGGTTGCCTAGTGGCAGGGGAGCCTTCTTCCAGTCTGCTGCCTCATCTGGCACATCCCCAAACTTCTCCTCTTAAAGCAAGGTTAACTAAATATAATTTGGGTGACTTAAGAGGGATCGTTCCCAGTTTTATGCAGAAGTCACCAAACTACAAGATAAAGTGCCCAGTCCATCTATGGCTGACTAAATGCAAATAAAACGGGTTAGAGTGGGGAACTAAAAACTTTTGGTTGAGGAGGCAGCACCTTGTTGCCCGTGGATCTGGGCGACTCCTGGCAGATAACTGATCTTATTTATCCTTAATTTTTCTTCATCTGAAAAGAGAAACTTGTAACTTTGATACCCACCTGGTCAAAAAACAAACAAACAAAAAACTTCACAAGAATAAATGAGTTGGTTTAAGTAGAGGGGCTAGATACTATACAGATAGACATTATTACTTTGTCTTTGCATTTGAAGGCTATTTTTTACATGAGACATAGTAACAGAGCTTAGCCATTAGCTGGCTGAGGCTGAAAGCCAGAAAGCCCTGCTTTTGACTCATCCTGGCTGTGTCCCCTTCTAAATCATCTATGGGCCTGTGTAATTCTCTGTCTCTAGAGGTTGAGAAAGTCGTTTCCCTGGAAGGTTCCTATTTGAAATCACAGGCCCCAAAACTGATTTTGATATTTTATCATTTTTGAAAAAATAAATGATTATAATTGAAACGTTAAATGCTTTTTTTTAGTTCTGCTGGAGACACCAGTGCAATCTTGCATTCTCATGAAGTGTTTTTTTTTTTTTTTTTTTTTTTGTAATAAAGTCTGAAATCAAGGATTAAGATAGCTGTTTTACATTTTGTGAGAGAATATTTGTATTTTGTTCACATGAGAAGATTTTACTTACCTTGTATTTTAACACAACCTGTTGTTTTTCTAAAGACTTCTTCAGAGAGCTTTTACCTGTTTGTTTTTTACTTTGTATTTAATAGCAAAATTTCTTCTTGGAACCCTGAAAACTCATGATGGGGGCAATCTGATTTTAATAGTATTTTTTCATTTGTTGCATTGATTTCATGCAGTGTTCCTAGTATACGAATATTTGATTTGCACCCTTTTTTTGTTCTCACAAGGAGTCTTTGTTTAAAACAACCAATGGGTAATTTTCAGCAAATGCATTTTGATGGGGAGGAGAGAAGGGAGAATTCAATTTTATTTTCAATTTCATTTTTTTTCCCCTCTCCCACTCAGTGAGAAAGCAAGAAAAACAAAATCCATTATAAATATGTATAGTCATACAAAACAAATTCCCTTAGCCGGTGCTTTCTGTAGTAAATAAGGATCTAAGATTTCAGTATCTGATTGAAATGCCCTCTAAGAAATAGTATAAAAAGCTACAAATATTGGAACATCTCTCTCCTTAAAAAAAAATAGGGCCTAAGTGCTGACATGCATTTTTGTTCATACCTCTGTGGTATCCACAAGAATTAGCGTATTACCACCATGCTTATACAATCACATAGGACTCGGATTGAATTCTTAGAACCTTTTTTCTGCCAAGGGCCATTTGAATATTTAGAATATTGTTCATTCATATATTGTGTTGAAACAAATTTGAATAAAGCTAACCTAGTGTTATTAAAATTTTAATTCATTATCCTTGCGCTAGAGTAAAAGTTTTTAGTCTAGAATCTGAACTTGATTGGGGGGGGGGGGATGTTGTTTTGATAACTTATTTTAATGTCATTTGCTCTTCTTTGTAAGTCTGTATTCTTTTTTGTGCCTTTTAAAACATTCTGAGAATGGGGTTCAGACTATGAAAGGTCATCCTTGAGTCCTCTTGATAATTGTTTTTGGTCAACTTGTGCGTTGGCAGATCACCTCATTATACTACATTAAACTTTCAGGCTTCAGTCTCGTGAAAGATTAGGCTCAGTGACTATGGAGAAAACTCTACACAATTCTTTAAATTATCTATCAGCTCTCGGTCAGTCTGATTGTAAACTGTTGAATTATTTTTCATCCACCTCATAGGTTCTAGATCGGGGGTTCTCAAACTACGGCCTGTGGGCCAGATGTGGCCCACTGAGGACGTTTATGCGGCCCGCTGGGTTATGGCAAATGGGCTGAGGGGCGGAGACAGAGTGTGACGTTTTGTTTTTACTCTAGTCAGGCCCTTCAACAGTCTGAGGGACAGGGAACTGGCCCCCTATTTAAAAAGTTTTGAGGACCACTGGGCTAGATGATAATTCCATTGATAGATAGCATAGACCTTAGATGGTTTTTGAATTGCTGAAACCAAAAGATTCTATCACTTAGTGATAGAACCTAACCACTAAGTGATAGAATATACTTGTAACTATAAGTATTTATTATACATTGTACCTATTTTATCAAATAAAAGACTCATTCAGAAACTAAGAATTTAATTCAGAGTATTCTCAATTTTTAGGACAATGGTATCCAGGATTTATTTTAAACTGAAAACTTTTAGTCTACTCTTCAATTGACTTAAAAGAAGAAAGAAAAAGTAAATTTAGGGTGTGATTTAACTAACCGTAACTAAATATTGTAATTCCTGAAACAAAGTAGCTCTAATTTCAGAAACCCACCTAGATTTTTTTTCTTAACACAAATATTTTTACATGTGGGCATGTTTACTTCTGACATTTTATAATTTGTCCTTTGTTTACATGCAGCGAGGAGTTATGGGCGAAGACGAGGTAATTCACTTATATTTGCTATAGTATAATTACTTCTCATTGAGCTTTTGCTGACCAGTGTTTGATTATTTACTCTGGATTTTTTTTTTTTTCCAAACTTATACCTACAAGGTATGGCAATTTCACAGTTGATTTGAGTGCCGATTTCAATATTTGAATCCTAAATCTTTAGCTAATTAATGCATATTTTAATACTAATTGCAATTAATGTGTATTTTCAAGCTTATATTAATTTCTCTCCACTATTTATATAGTTGAATCTTTTAAATATGGCTTCTGCTTGCAGCTTAAATTTTTGAAGGAATCAGCTTTAATGATACTGATAAATGTGATATATGATTGTTCTCACATACTCTTGTCTGACTATATAATTGAAGCTTTTGTTTATTGCTGAATAGTTCACACAATTTAAAATTATTTCAAAGTTAAATCAGGTAGCCATTATATCATTGGTAACTCTTATTTTACAAAAAGATTATCTTGATCATTATTTTGGCTATTTTGAATTTGTGACCTTCTTGGTTTGCCTCTTGATACTGCAAGGGAATGTCATTGGGAGGGAAGAAGCCTAAAAAATTGAGCACTGAAGTCCTGTATTGGATAGTCTAATCTGTGTTCTTTTTCTTGGATAATAAGAGAGCTGCAGAAATGACCTAATTAAGCTTATGGGTCACAATCATAATTTTGTTGAGTTAGTAGAGCCCTCATTATTCCACAGCGCTAATTTCTAAATTTTAGAAGGTCTAACATTGATTTCATTCTTAAGCTCTAATTTCATGAAATGCTTAACTGAGCTTTTACATTTTTCCTTTTATACACGAAAGAAATCTAAATACACAAATTAAGGTTACGAGGACTTTTCCAAAGGTCATTTCCCACTGCAAATTCTCAGAATGCCATATCCCAAGTATAAAGTGTTGGTGCTCATTTATAGACATACAGGTTGACTTAATAATCAATAACGTTATTCTTTGGGTGAGACATTTGGTGGTGGTGGTGGTTTTAAAATTAAAAAATAAAAAAAAAACTTTTCCTTCTACAATTTGCAAATAATTTTAAAACTATATTGCAACATTAACATGTCCTTAAGTATACATTTTCCTCTCCTGAGATAATGAAATCATTCATTGTGAGTTTGCAGTTTTCCAGTGGAATGTGCCAAATTAATTTCCTCATGCCCACGTGAGTTTGATAAGCAGAACGAGAAAGATTACTCCCCATCCCTATATAAATGTTGGTGGGTGTGGTGGTAATGTGTCAGCTGACTAGTAAATCGTGAGCAACCTTTGAACCTGCATCTTTCTACTCTTCCCACCACATGACACTTAATACAGATTTGCTCAGAATTTATTTTTATCTTTTAATAGATTACATCTAACTCTTAAGACAACCATACATTAAGTACTTTTACTGTGTGTGTACTGTGGTTAAAAAAAAAAAAAAAAGGCCCTAGCATGTAGAGCTACAGGGGACTTTAGAGATGATCTGATCTAGATTCTTCACTGTATAGATCGTCATTAAGATGACATTCTTTTGCTTTGTGTAGTTTGTATTTTGGGGACGGTGAAAGGAGCATGATGGGAGAGGAGGATGTTAGCCCCATGTGTAAGATGTAATGATTATCTTATAGAATGAGTCATTTATTTGGCTAGTTTACTCTTCACATTTCTAACCTCAATCAAAGCCAAGTTCCTGACTTAGCAACATTCCTGCTCTTGACACATGTTAATTTATGTCTTGGGAAATATTCTCCTGTTCGTGATTTCTTCTTAAATCTTCCTACACCTGATCCCAATCACTGAAGGCCCCTCCTCCACCCTCCTTCATGCTATATTGCCATCTTCTGACTGTTGGAATGTTAGTGCTTTTCCTTAAGATTTCCTGTCAGTCAGTTAGCAGGTACTCCCCACCTGCCAGGTGCAGAGCCCTGTGCTAGAAGCTGAGGATGCAGATAACAAAAAAAAGAAATATTCCCTGCAGGCAAATGGGGATTGCACCTTAGGTGAGGAGATAAGTTATAGAAAGTCTTGTGCACATATGTATAGGGACACACAGACAGAATTAACTGGGGAGGTGTTAGCACGGTAGATTTGGGGAATGGTTCCCTGCAGAAGGTGAGACTTGAGTTGCAACTTGGAAAAAAAAAAGATCTCTTTATTCAAGAGGCATTACAAAGCCACTGGAATTTGAGTAGGGGAGTTCCACCTAGAGGATGTCCTAATGGAGAAAGGCTTGAGCTGGGAGACCAGTTAGGAGGCTGTCACACAACTCTGGGAGAGAGGTGAGAAGCTTGGCTGCCTGGCAGCGAGAAATGGGCAGAAGGTGGAAAAGGGACACAGCAGCCCGCAGGGTGATGCACCTTGGACAGAGGGGAGCACTTGGAGCTCTGTCCAGGGTGCCATTAACAGGTTCTTCCATTCTCCCTTTACATCCTGGTTAGATCCCATGGCTGCAGATTTCTACACATCTAGACACGGTCTCGAGCCGAGACCTGTCGAGGTCTCCTGTATCCCCAGGTGATGCCTGGGCCTTTAAATTGGATGGCCATTTTAGCTCGGTGTGTCCAAAACGGAACCTTCCCTGAGTTTTGTTTCATGCCCTTTGTGGGAACCACACAAGCACAAGGACCTGGGTTGAAGATTGTCCTCTGACGCACTCTTGTGTGAGCCCACCCCGCGATCCCGGGCGGCACTGACGTGCTGGACCTGAAGTTAGCAAAGCTTGGGCTCAAATGTGGCCTCAGATGCTCATTGTCAAATGTGGAAATGGCAAGTGCCTCCAAGAGCTTTGTGGTCCTGGAGACTTGGGCACACCGCGGGGTCGTACCGCAGATCCTTGTGGCTCTAGAGGTTCTAGGCTGCCCTCCAAGGCTGATGTAGCAGGAACGCCAGAGACCTCCGAGAGAAAGAAGCATTCTCCTCCTGCCTGACCCTTCTGGGGGAGGCCCAATTGCCTTTCTGGGCAGTAAGTTCCATTTAAAAGAGAATATTTCTTCTCTACACTTTAGGTCCCTCAGGCCCGCTGAGTGCTTTGCATTCACTTGGTGGTGGGAAGGTTTGCTGCCAAGAGATACATTTCCATCCAGCTTACTGTATTTATCACCTCCTTGTGGAAACTGTCTTGACTTAAGAGAGTCAAGAGTTAACTAAAGTAAGTGTGGTGTCAAAATCAGCACCTCCCTAGGAATGGTTTTAGCTCCTCACACTGATAAAAAGGGAGGCTAAAATAAACTCTTGCCTTAACAGTCCAAAGTAGGGCTGGCTATCTTTCCCCTGTGATCTTTGCTCCCCCATCCAGGGACCCAGGTTCACACTTCCGTGATTCTTCCGTTATCCTGTCAGTGGCCAAGTCCTGTTTGTTCTGCCTTTCTGACCTCCCTTAGGTCAGCCTCCTCTCCTGGGAGGTGAGGCTCTTGTCCTTGCAGCCAGACTATTACAGTCCACTCTCCGCGGTGGAAGGCCAGACTGTTATTCCGCAGTTCTGGCCATCATCTTCCCCAGGCTCAGCAGGCCCCACTGACTTTTTATTGTCTCTTCAAGGCCTTTGGCTCCAGTCTGCCTTTACAATCTCTTCACCTTCACACACACTAAGCTGACCTCGTATTCCATGAGGTCTCTCCCAGTTTCATCCTTCTGACCCTTTGCCCATTTGTCCCTAATATAATCTTCTTTCTTATCTTTCTCTCTCAGAATCCCTAGTTTCCTTTAAATTCTAGCTTCAGTGCCACTGTCTGAGGCCTTTCTGACTGCCCTCCCTCCTCTCCCTGTCTTCCTCTGTTCACACAGCTGCTGGTCCTTCTTTACCCATTACCTGGTATTTGCTGGATAACTGCTTAGGTGCCCTTCTTGTTTCCCAGACAACTCTAAGCCACTTGAGAATGGAGCCCGTTTTATTTATATCTCTGTGTCCTCGGTGCCTGGGATAGTGGCTGAGAAAATTGCCATTAACAGAACAGGCATTTAATAAATATTTATTTATTGATACTTGTCTTGGGCTTGAGGTAGCTATCATCTGATCAAAGGAATAAAAAAGGAAAGGATAGTGAATAAAGAGAAACTATTTTACTTAATTATGCCCTTAAAAACTTGAGATTAAGATAATTTAGTGCATAATTCACAAGGAAGTGTATTATTTACTCCATATGAATTTATCAAATCATTTCTGAAGTTCAAAGAAGTGAATCTGAACAATGTCTTGGTATTTATTTACATTATTTGGGGGGAATTGGGGAGAGAAATATATTGGCTTTAAACAGTTAAGTTGGATTAATTTGGAAAAATTAGAGGCTATACCCATTTGTATAAATTGTCCTCTTCTTGGAAAAGTCTTTCAACCAATTCCCAAGAGTTCTATCATGATTAAACCGTTTACAAAAGAAAGATCAAATATAATCTTCCCTTTTTCACTAGAAGAGGAAACTCCAAAGTTAAAGCTTTTTGTCCTTTTTGTTTTTTCTTCATTGGATCTCTGTTGTCCAACAAGTAAGATGAGTCAAGCTGCTTTGCCCTTGTTATCTTATTCATGTCCATTTCCTCAATGCTTCCCTTTATATTCCTGCTTTGTTAACTTAGGACACTCCCTTGGCTCTGCCAGTTCCCCTTTTCGCCCCTCTGTGTCTTGAATTTCTATCCTTCCTTTAAAGCTCAGTTCAGATGCCCTAGTACATAAAGCCTTTCCAGATCCTTCGTTGGTAATGAGGCCTTGAGTTTCCCACAGTGTGTTTAGTTCCAGGAACTCTCAAATGCCCTGTTTGTTATATTTTTATTCAGTTATCTGTAGTTGTCTTCCTCTCGGATTCTCTTTTATGAGGGTAGGGATTTGCCTTAGCTAAACTTTACATTGCTTTCCCCTCGTGCTTAGAGTTTCTACAGAGGTTGTTTACTAAATGGTTGTCAGATCTTTTTAATCTTTCTAATGCTTTCGCTGAGGTGATATTTCGGATACCTGTTAATTTGGGAAGCTCTCAAGACTTTTATCACTAAAAGATAGATGTAGAAGTTCAGATAAGAATGAATGTACGCAAAAACAGTCCCATTGATTCCATCAGTCTTAATTTAGAGACAATAACAAACTGAATTTGGAATGAGAAATCGAATTCCAAATTTTAGGTATTTTAAAGTTAGGGCCAAGAATGACAAAAAGGACAGGTTAGCTTCTCACCACCTATAACTTGGCTTTTGAAAGATTTATTCTAATTCTGTATCGAACACTTTGTCCTAAAAAAGAAATCCAAGTAGTTGGGAAGCACCTGTTACTTATCAGGTGCTTAAAGGAGAAATTGGGTATAGATTAGAAAAGACAGCCACGTGGGAAAATTTGTTCATTGTGAACAGTGGTCGAGTCATTGAAATGACCCTTAAGGTCCTTCTAAAGATCTAGATGTGCTTATAAATTTTTATAAATTAGAATCAGTTTCTGGTTTGGTTGCAGAGTTAAAAATTGTTTGCTTTCATACATGAAGAGGTTTCCTTTCCTTTCTTAACCAATGTTTCTTAACATGTGCTGTTAAATCTTGAAGGGAGACTTTTTGTTTTTAGTTTGTCTTCTCTTCGTTATTTAACTCTTCTGTGCCCAGCAAACTTTTCATTAACATAAACAAGTCGGCTGGACAAATATTGACGGAGCTATTTTCTCTAAAGATCATCATACGCAGGTAGAATAATAGACACATTATATAATCTGAACTGAGCAAACAGGTGGAGGCCCTCCGGTTTCTGAATTGCTTCTAAGCCAGCACGTCGCTGTGTGTCTTACTAAAGAATGTTCCATAATGTGAGTTGTCCTCTGCCAGGGTAAAGAGCACATTTAATCTGATTTAGACTTTATCAGTCCTTAATGGGGAAGGATGGAAGGAGGAGAAACTTAGTCCTTTGTTCCTCTGTATCAGCGAGGTTGGGAGTGAGGCTGGGAAGTGCCCAGATGTTTGCCTTTTTCTCTGGGTAGCGCCCAGGCTCTTGCCAGTCTGTGGGAGCAGGGGGTAGGGACCACAAGTGTCTGTTCAGGCCCCGGCTGTCTTGCTGGGCACTTTCTGGGCAGCTCCCTTCGTCTTCCCTCTGTCCATCGGCCTGCTGCTGAGTGTTGGGTTTGAAACCCGAGGACCTCTTGTCCACCATTTGTAAATGGGACCCCGAGAAAGGAGGAGATGGGACTGGAGCCTTTCAGATATTTGTAAAAGGAGGGGGTGAATCTGTCTGCAGCCTGGGCTAGTGCTGTGTCCCCCCCCACGGACAGATAGACTTGGGCACGTGCGCACAGTGGGTGGGATGCGGAGCCAGGGCTCAAGTCCATGGTTGGTTGTCGTTTGTTGTCGGGGCGACCGTGACCTGGGGAAGTGGTACAGGGCAGTCACTGGCCGCGCTCCTCCAGGGCCAACTGGGTCCGGTGGCCAGAGGGAGATCAGGACGACTGCAGAGGGCCCGGGTGCTGTGGAAAGCTCAGGCTTTTGAAGATGAGGTCCTCGACGAGTTTTGGTTTGGCCCAGGCTGTGTCCATTCAGTGGCTAAGGCCGAGTAACAATAAAGGCGAAGAAAGGTCCCTTTTACCTAAAACAACCACAAATCTGGAAAGTGAAGATCGTTGGGATTTCTGGCAGGACCGGTTCTATTCTCACTCGGGATCAGGACCCAAATTCGGACCAAGCGGGGATTGGTGCAGGACCCGTTGTTGGTCGTCTGTGAGAGCCAGGATGATTGGTGGCGTGACCCTTAAGAAATGTAGCCGGTTAACTCAAAGGGAAAAAGCAGGAGAAGGAAGTGCCCAGCCACGCCAGTGTCTGCCAAGGGTGTGACCCCAAAAGGTCACGAAGAACTGGACACAGTTGGGAACAAGGGACCGCCGCCGCACGGGGCTCTCCCTCCTATGTGATGGAACCTCCCCGAGGTCAGGATTGTTGCATTCATGTCCCGAAACCCCTCCCTGTACAGTTGGGAAGGCCTTTTTCAAATTCTTAGCCAGGGAAAACACTTCCTGTAGGAAGTGTCCTCTCAGTCTTGGGGAGCTGGGGGGCTTGAGAGTCAGAGGGGCTCTGGGCTGCACATTTGGGGGGCAAGGTGCACAGAAGGGTGGGCTGGAGCCAGAATGCAGAGGGACTTGGGCAGCGCCCTCGGTGGTGGTCCCCAGTTCTCAGAGAAGCGAGATAAGGCTGACGTTGGAGTCAAAGGACGGTGTCCTTGGGCTGATCGGACTCTCACCCCGGGTTGGGCCAAGTAGTTCGTGGGCACGTGTCACACCTCTCTCGAGCTCCTGCACCACTTCTGGGGCCGGAGCCGGGTTTGGAACAGTCTCTGTAGTGTCCCCTGCCCCACGCCGTCAGTCCCGAGTTTTTGCTGCTTCTGACCTCCGGGGGGGACCTTCCCTGTTTGGGGGCTCCGTCACATGGTCTCAGGGCAGGTGTGCGTTTGACATTCCCACGGCAGTCTGCAGTTTGTTTGGACGGGGCCCTCGCTCCCCTCAGCTTGCCAGGGGATTTTCAGAATGTTCCCAAGCCTCGGGCAGGAGAAGCTTTCCTAGCGGGGTGCTCAGGGGGGTACGCAGGTCAGCACAACCCTGAGCTCCAGAAGCTTCTAGAGCGAGGCCTGGGATAGAAAGCTCTGTGCTCTAAGAACACTTGTTTGCCGGCAGCCCAATGAGTTAGGAGAGAGATCAGAAGGCCGGACACGGCCTGGAAGCTGCCGCATAGTCCGGGTAGAGGTCACGGGGCCCAAGCCAGAGCGGCGACTGTCTGGGTAAAGAGAAGGGGACGAGTGGAAGGAATGGTTTGGAATTAGGACGGACGAGGCTTGGCACTTACAGTTGAGAGAATCTGGGTGACTAAAGTGATGTCGTGCTCTTCAGAGGAACTTGACGTTTAGGAAGGAGGGTCCGCCATCTTGGGGATGTTGTTTGGGAAGCCTGGGTGGGGCTGTCCGTGGTGTTGGGCTTGGAGCTTAGAGGGTGAGAGCTTGCTACGGGTGGGACCCTTTGCTAAATCTGGTCCTCGAGCCAGTGATGAGATCATTGCGAGAGAGGAGGACCAGGGCAGAGGATGGATGTAGGTGATAGCCCAGAAAAGCACCCAGGGGAAGCCATCAGAGGGAGGAAAAGAACCGGAGGGAGAAAGGCTCCAGCACAAAAGGAGGTGAGCGGTGCATGGAGAAAAAGCCGTTGTATTTAACAGTTCAGCCCTGGACCTGGGGTGAAGAGTCGCTGGGATGGGTGCGCCCAGAAGCCAGGATGCGCCAGGGGTTAAGGAGAGGCGAGTGAAGGAGCAGACTGTACGAGTGGCTGTGGGGGGCAGAGAGGGGAGAAGTGGAAAGGGTTTGGGTTAGTTTGGGACCAGAAATTCTGTCACTGGTGAGGGGCGCAGCGGGGCGACGTGAAGGGCATCGGCAGAAGGGAGCAAAGAGAACCGTCGCCTCAGACAAAATCCCAGAGAAACGGTCTGGGAAAGAAGGGCTGGGCGGCCCCCAGTGGGGGAGGCTTCTCATGCACTAAAGGGATCGTCCTGGATGAGCGAGGCCCAGCTTGTGGTGTGACTTCTCGTGGGGTTTGGCAGCAGGTGGGTGAGAACAGAGAAGGCAGATGGTGTGGGGGGGTACACGAAGGGCAAGTGCCAGGAGGAATGGGGGCAAAGTTGGAACTGGTTTATGTGAGAGTGCCTGAGGGGGATTCTGCAGCAAAAGTCTTAGACTGGGAGAATGGGCGGGGAAAGGATTTGAAGATTTTAATCTGTGCTTGCATTTTTTCTGTTAGATCTAGACTCAGGTTCTAGCCTGTGAAACTTTCTCTGACCTTCCCCAGTGCGTTAGCGTCCTCGGCTTTGTTGAGCGGTGCTACTCCACCAGAGACCTCCTGAGTTAAGCCATCCAGGGGGCCATTGTGAATCCACAAGTAGCATCGTCTCGGCCCACGCACATTGCAGTCAAGCACAGCCGTGATGCTCGTCACGTGTACGGTATGGGTCGGCCGTCACCTTTAGGAGCTGAGCTCTTGAACTTCTTCTGTGGGCCCGGAAACGTGCTTCGTCTACTACGGAAATAAGCGGTCTGCCACTTGTTTTGGAAATCCATCTTGTGTTACTACAACGATTTTTTCCCCATAATGTCTTCTGTTGTGATCGCTTTCATTCAAATAATGAGATTCTGCTTCTATAAAGGCCTGTGAACTCTAGTGAAGATCGTTTGTGATAGCGGCATCTAATGAGAAGTGCATTGATTTTCTTTATCTTGTTGTAGTAAGAAGTTTTAAGCACTGAAGTTTTCGGGTCCCTCCTGAAAATGGATTTTTTCTTCTCAATAGTTAGTACGGAAATAATCAAAGGACTATGAAGAAAAAGCCCATCTTGTCTTAGTATAGCCACAGATTTATTTGATAAGCAGATCCTTGTCTTGCCACATTTACCTACCTTTGCCTACCATTCGTTGTTTTTATTTGTAAGTTTTAGCATTAAAATTTAGGACCAGGAAGAGACTTGCACATTGTCTTTTCTCTCTTCCTTTTCTTCTTCACTCCCATTTGTGTATTAACAAAGGGAGAGTTTTGGAACATAGAAGAGAAGCAGGATGACAGAAGAGAAAAATAAGTTTTCTAGTACTTTTTTTACATTGTAGAAATTTCAGATTACTTCTAGAAAAGGATGCATTAAAATTGTTTTCCAATATTCAGATCTACCATGTTCTTCATCTTGTTACCATAAACGGGCAGAATATGTGAAATTTGTATTCTTTTCATGACATCCTGTGATCCTCCTGGATTTGAACTTAGTAAAATTAGACTTCTGATGGTATTGATGCTAAAGAAACAATAAAATAAATTTAGTCATCTCCTCTTTGGGAGGAAGAGTAATTGCTTCTTACAATCATACTTCTATATTCAATATTGTACTTCCGTTCAGATAAAGTGCATGCAGAATTATTCTAGCCAATTGCAGAAAAGAATTTATAATAACCTCAAAGACACTGAAGTTGTGTACTCATCAACTTTTCAAAGGAAAGTTTGCAAACTTCTGCACTTACTTGAAACCAAGAGTTGACTTGAAACTTTGAAACTGAAAAAAAAAATTTACATGGCAACTGTATTCCCATAAACAAAAAAATGATAGTTTATTATCTTAATTGCCAAGTTTTTTATGGAAGTGGATAAATCATTCTCACACTAATATTCTTTTTAATCTTATTTATTCACTTTTTTCCTTAAACCTTTGATTTCCAAATTCTTTCCCTTATCCCCACTTCCATCTTCCATTCAGAAACCACATGTGAAGCTACACAAAACAATTCCATAAAAGTCATGTTGTGAAGGAAAACTTAGATCTCCTACCTTAATAAAAAGCCCTCAAGGAAAATAAAGTTTTCAAAAAAAAGAGAGAGAGTATGATTCAATCTGTATTCAGACATAGTTTCTTCTCTGGGTATGGATAGGATTTTCATCAGTTGTCATGAATTACTGTACTGGTAAGAATAGCAAAGTGATTTACCCCTGGTCATCCCAGAACATTACTGTTCGCTTTCATATAGTACATCACTTTGCTCGAATTCATGGAGGACTTCCCAAGTTTTTCTCTGGGAACATCCTGTTCATCACTTCCCATAAGACAATAATATTCCATCAAAAACACATACTGTAATTTATTCAGCTGTTCCTCATCCCCTCAGTTTCCTAATCTTTGCCCTGAGAGCTGCTACAAATATTTTTGTGCGTGTAGGTCTCTTTGCTTTTCTTTCCCCTTTAAAATATGTCTTTGATATTTATGCCTAAGAGCTGTATTGTTAGGACAAAGATATGCATAAATTTGCAGCCCTTTGGACATTGATCATACATTTTGATCATTTATCAATTGGGGAATAGCTTTTTTTTAATGAATTTGACTCAGTTCCTCTGTGTCTAAGAAATAAGGTCTTATCAGAGAAGCTTACTTCAAAGTTCCTGTTGCGATTCCTGTTGTTCATTGTATTTCCTCCCATTTATTCTATTGTCTCTGTATTTCCTCCCATTTATTCTATTCTCTCTGTATTTCCTCCCATTTATTCTATTGTCTCTCCTTTTATCCTCCCCTCCTCTGGAGTGTTTTGCTGCTGATCTCTCCTTTCCCCTATCCCATTCTTCCCCTATTTTCCTTTGAGAGGGGCTGATTTGTAGACCCATGGAGTATGTTAATTTTCTCTTTGAAACACTTCTGGTGAGAGTACACTAACGCTCTCCTCTTCCCCTCTACTCTAAAAGCTTTTTCTTGGCTCTTTTATGGCAGATAATTTGCTCCATCCCATTTCTTCCTTTCCCTTTCTCCCAGAACATCATCCCCCTTTTCCCCCATTACTTCATTTAAAAAAAATATTATCCTTTCATATTCAGTTTACACCTGTGCCCTCTGTTCATATGTATTCCTTCCAACTTCCATAGTAATGAGAAAGTTCTGAAAAGTTACAAGATCATCCTCCCATGTAGGAATGTAAACAGATAAACCTTAAGTCCCTTATAATATCACTCTCCTGGTTACCTCCTTATGTGTCTCCTGCATTTGAAAATCTCATTGTCCATTCAGTGCCGGTCTTTTCATCACAAATGTGTGAAGATCCTCTATTTTACCCACCTTTTCCTCTGAAGAATGTTTTGCTGGGTAGGAGATTCTTGGTTGTAATCCTAGCCCCACTTCTCTCTGGAATATCAGGTTCCAAACCCTCCGGTCCTGAAGGGTAGAAGCTGCCAAATCTTGGGTGATCTTGACTGTGGCTTTACTGTGTTTGAATTGTTTCTTTCTGGATGCTTGGGATATTTTCTCCTTAATCCGGGAGTTCTGGAATTTGGTGTCATATTCTCAGGACCTCCTGAGGAGGCGATCAGTGGATTAAAATTCTGTCTCACCATTCGGTTCTATAATATCAGGATAATTTCTTGAAAGATGATGTCCCGGCTGGACTGAACAGTGAGGAAGGTTTGGACAGATGCTGGTGGGCTGGGCTCTGTGCTGAGCATTGGGGGGGGGGGGTCTGCTCCCACCCCACCCCCCTCCTTGAGCATTAGCAACCAGGATTTATTAAGTGCCTGTGTTGGAGTTGGGAGACAGTTCCCTGTGGGCCCCCTCCCCCTGCCTGTGCCAGCCCCCTACTCATCCTACATCCCCCCCCACTTTCCCAAGGAGGAGGTGGCTCCGGGCTCGCTTTCCGGGCAGCGCCCTGAGCCTTGTGGCATCCCCTTCCACAGCAGCACGATGCCCACCCGGCCCCTGCCCAACCGATACTGTTCTCCCACCTTGACTGCCTTTGCTCATCTTGGCTTCTCTGCTACCCTTCAAGGCCCAGTTCAAATGCCAGATTTGTCTCCTTTCTGTTCCCTCCTCCAAATTCATTCCATCATTCTTTGATATCACTTTTGTGACCCTTAATATGGTTATTGTTTTATATTATATCTGTTATTTTCCTATTTTCTCCTTCCCCTATCCCATTTAGACTTCGTGTCTCTGGGCTTAGGGACTGCCTCTTATTCATTTTCATATTCTCAACAAATCCTCAATAAATATTTAAAAGTGTACTGCTTTGTGTTAACTTCAGTTATAAAGTGTGTCAATTGTTGACTGTTTTAGGTTTTCACCTCACTTTTGGGACTATAATTTTTGCCATCTACCTTTTACCTAAAAACAGATGTTTTCCTTCACCCTTGATGATAATGCAGACGCTTCATTTGATTATAGGCACTACCAAGCAGACTTTTCCCTTCCCCACACAGCCAGGTTATTGTTAATTTATCCAAAAAGAAAGACTGTTCAAATATTTGACTTATAATATTATCTTTTCTGTTAGTGGAAGAAGAGTAATTTGTTTCACCCAATCTTTAAAAACTATTCAGACCATGGGCTCTCTCATTAAAATGTGTAATCAAAATTTTTTTATTTCCTTTGGAGAAGCTAACTTTTTTCCTTCATTTAATCAGTTAATAAATTGAATATGTTGTTCATTAACATTTTAACATGTATACTTTGGTTTTTTTAACCTGTTTCCTAAAATCCTAAATTACAATTCTGTCATTTGTTTATATGTTTTAGGCCGTTCTTCCCTCTTCCCAATAGATGACGGCTTGCTGGATGACGGCCACAGTGATCAAGTTGGTGTCTTAAATTCCCCCACATGCTACTCAGCTCATCAGAACGGAGAGAGGATAGAACGTTTTTCTCGGAAAGTTTTTGTTGGTGGTCTTCCTCCTGACATCGATGAAGGTGAGGTGAATTTTTAGTTAAAGAGGATTTTGGATTCAGTTTAAGTAAATGTAAATACCCATCTTGAACAGTCTGATTTTGAACTATTGAAAAGATAACTGCTCTCCTTAAAACTGTTATGCAGTGTATTTTCCTTTAACTCGAGATTCCTGGACTCCAATTAATAGCACTTAACTCTGAGCAACAGTTAACATAGGACTTTAATTTTAATATGCACACCTTGCTTAATTTTGATGTACTGTCATTTTCCAAGGTGTTTTCCCTTTTGATTCCTTAAGTAAGCCTTTTTTTTTAGTAGAATGCTTATGAAATGAAAATATTAGATTAGGTAGTTCCTTGGATGTATCTTCTAGCTATAACCCAGCATATGCTTTCTAGGTGTTACTAGAGCCTATTATGTTTACTAGTTTGTACTGCAATCCTATTAAAGACCTCCTAACTTAATCTGAATATTACTTAATGCCACAGAATATTTTAAAATTCAATGAATCAGTTTAACTTTATGCTTAATTGATTCTTTTGGTTTTAATATGATTTTCCCAGTTAAAATTTTTCTTCAGAATGAATTTTTATAGAGGAAATCTAATAGCCTAATAGTCTTAAAGTATTTAACATCTTTATAAACTCATTTTGGTCTCAATTCAGATTCTTAAAATATATTTTCTAGCATACCTTATGTTTTTTTTAAGTAATAGATTTTTTTAAATTTTATTTTTACTTTGAGTTCCAAATTCTTTCCTTCCACCTCCTCCTCTACCCACTGAGATGGTAAGAAATAGGAAGTTTTAAATCTCAAAACTGTATTTACTTCTAAAAACAACAGAGTATCTTTTTGAAGGAGAAATTGGGAAATTTGTCTTCTAACTCCTATCATTCTGCTTTTTTTTTAAAGATGAAATTACTGCTAGTTTCAGACGATTTGGGCCTCTGGTAGTAGACTGGCCTCACAAAGCAGAAAGCAAGTCCTACTTCCCACCAAAAGGTAAAAACACATAATAGAGTATATTTGAGCTAAGAGATTGCATTCTTCTTTTACCTCTTCTCATAAATGTCAGTACCAAGTGACTCAGAACTTTTTTTCAGATGATTATGTGTTCTTTGTGCATGAGTGAGTGCACTATTATTCCAGGGTATCTTTTTTTTTTTTTTTTTTTTTAAATTCTCTCTCCCCTTAGCATTCCTATTAATTAGAAGAAACGGATCATTAATTGGCGCCTGGTGGCCAAAGGGCTTTAAGAACCATCCTGATGGGCCTAGCCGAAATTCCAAATCGGCTCTGTTTCTGTGGACATGGGAACGTGTTTGGCCCGACCCAAATCCTTCCTATTTTTCTTGGAAAGTACCCGGAGACAGTTTGCCCTAATCAGGAATTACTATCAGGAGGGTTGTGTAGGGATTTCAACCCCAGCCCTGTTAACTAATGTCTTTGAGCTTTTGTTTTCTTGATTATTAAATCAGAAGATTGTGCTAAATTTTTAAGACCCTTCTAGGCATGAAATTGTGTGGTTCCTATTCATCATATTCTGTGACTATAGACATGGTGCATACCTTGGTGTGTCCTCAAGAGTTACATGCACTTTTGCTTTATATTTTTAATAAGATTTATAAGACTAGAGAACATTTGTTCTTATATTTTTTTCAAAGCATAGTTATTTGTGAAATGGGGGTTGAGTAAAATTTCATTGTAAACAGCCGTTTTCTAATCAGTCATTAACTATTAATTACCATCTAACAACAATGAAATAAACAGTCTTGGTTATAAGACCTTAGATCCAGGAAGAGCGGGGGTCTTGTCATCTTCTGTGTTCCACAAATGAAAAGTAGCTTGGGGGTAGAGGAAGTACCAGAGCCTATGGGTGGTCTTTAAGAAGAGAGATTTAACAGTAAATATTAGTAGATTCATTACTCCAATTCATTTACATTGCATATTTGTCATCAAACTAGTTAAATTTAAGTAAAACTATTTCAGGGGAAAAAGTAATGTAGTCAGATCAACTTCATCTTTTAAATAAGTAGGGGAAAATTGGTTTTTTTTGTTTATTTTTTTGTTTTTTTGTTTTTTGTTTTTTTGTTTTTTTTGGCCAGCCACGATGTTTAGTATTTGGATATTATTGTTATTATATTCAGCCATATTCTGTCTATGTTTAGGGAGGAATTGACCATTTTGGACTAGTAAGCTTTCGCATGGATATTTAAAAAGAAATTTCCCCAGTTACTTGTAAAGCAACATTTGCGGGGGGGGGGGGGGGGAGAGAGGAGGGCATTATACATGTACATTAATTTTTTACATATTTCCATATGACTCCTGTTGGGAGAGAAAAATCAGAACAAAGGGGGAAACCATGAGAGAGAAAAAAGTAGAAAAAAAGAACTGAATGTAGCATGTGTTGATTTACATTTAGTTTCTGTAGTTCTCTCTCTAGATATGGATGGCATTTTCCACCAAAAGTTTACTGGGATTGCCTTGGATCACTTAACTGCTGAAAAGAACCAAGTCTTTCCTCGTTGGTCATCATACAGTATTGCTGTTACTGTGTACAATGTTCTCTTGGTTCTATTTGTTTGATTCAGCATCAGTTCATGTAAATCTTTCCAGGCCTTTCTAAAATTGGCTTCTTCATCGTTTTTTACAGAACAATAATATTCTATAACATTCATATACCACAATTTATCCAACCATTCTCCAGCTGATGGCATCCTCTCAGTTTCCAGTTTGTAGCCACTACAAAGAGGGCTGCCACAAACATTTTTGCACATACAGATCCCTTTCCCTTCTTTAATATCTCTTTGGGAAATAATCCCAGGAGAAACACTGCTGGGTCCAAGGGGTTGCACAGTTTGATAACTTTTTGAGCATAAGTTCCAAATTGCTCCAGAATGATGACAGTTCACAACTCTCCCACAATTTATCAGTGTCCCAGTTTTCCCACCTCCCCTCCAACATTCATTGTTATTTGTTCCTGTCATTTTAGCCAATCTGACAGGTGTGTAGTGGTATCTCAGAGTTGTCTTAATTTGCATTTCTTTAATCCATAGTGATTTATAGCATTTTTTCATATGAATATTGATGGCTTTAATTTCTTTATCTGAAAATTATCTGTTCATATCCTTTGACCATTTATCGATTGAAGAATGGCTTGTGCAAATAGACATTTCAACAGAGTCTGACCTTACCACTCTCAGGGGTCCCTCTAATGGGGAACCTCACAACTCTGCTCTTTCATTCTGTACAATGCATGGTCATGTCCTCCTATAACTTCTCCGGAAAGTGTCTCCTTACTGTGCTGGAACTTAGTAAGTTTTAATGAAATGTCCTACTTCTGAAAGTTTCCAAAATTTCAGAGGAACTATTTTGATGTTACAATGCTACAGAAAATTTACTGAGTTTAAAAGGACGTAGCTTCTTGTATAGTGAACCATTCATTTTAAAAACTACTTACTAGGTGCTTATTAAATATTCCGAACACCATGCTAGACACAGGGGAATCAAAGAATCGTATTCTTCTAAAAGGAGCATTGCACATACAAAAGAATATACGAGGTTGATGTGTGACTGGATCTGAGGAGAGACCTAGACAGAGCTGCAAATGTTTCTGCAGGAAGAAGAAAACCTTCAGAAAGACGAGAGAAATAAAAAGGGGTTCAGTAAATGGAGATAAGAAATCTCTTTCAGGTATCGAGAAAGCTCTCTGAATGTATTATTGTGCCAAGAAACCATAGAATAAGGTCAAGGAACAAATTTGATTAGAATATAAATGCACAAAGGAGAGTAATAAAATCAGAATTAAAAAGTAATGTTAAAGAGCTTTAATTGCTAGATGTACTTTTAATGATCTTAAGTACCCTATGCAATGACTTGCTCAGTAAATAGATTTTTAAATACACACACACCATCTATTCATCTTCTTATACTCTTTCTCCACTTCAGTCCTCTCCAACATGTCAGGAAGAGTTTTATCAGGATTCCTTCCTGTTACAAATTTTGATAGATCCTTTGTGTAGTGGCAGGAAACTGAGAACTGAGAGGCTGCCCATTGGTTGGAGAATGGCTGAATAAGTCATGATATGTGAACATTATGGAATATTATTGTTCTGTAAGAAATGACCAGCAGGAGGAATACAGAGAGTTTTGGAGAGACTGACATGAACTGATGCTGAGAGAAATGAGCAGCACCAGGAGATCATTGTACATGGCAACAGCAAGATTGTGTGATGATCAATTCTGATGGACATGGCTCTCTTCAACAATGAGGTGACTCGCGCCAATTCCAAGAGACTTGTGATGGAGAGAGCCACATACATCCAGAGAGAGGCCCCTAGGGGTCACATCATAGGATTTTTACCATTTTTGTTGTGTTGGCTTGTTGTTTTTTTTCCCTTTTGATCTGATTTTCTTGGATTTTCACCATTTTTGGTATTTGTTGGCTTGTTGTTTTTTCCATTCTCATGGGGTTTTTTCCCCCTTTTGATCTGATTTTTCTTGTGCAACATATGAATGTGGAAACATGCTTAGAAGAATTGCACATGTATAACTATAGTGTATTCCCTGCTGTCCAGGGGAAAGGTGGAGGGGAGGAGAGAAATTGGGGACACAAGGTTTTGCAAAGCTATCTTTGCATGTATTTGGAAAAATAAAAAGCTATTATTTTTTTAAATAAATCCTGATAGGTTCTAAATTTCATCCAGAATAATGTTGATAAATTCTAAATTTACATTAGATTCCTTTGTTCCTTAAGAGTTCAGCAAACATTTGTCAAGCATTTAATTATGGAACCCTGACTTTCTGCATTGGGTACCAGTATAAATACAAAAAGGAAACTCTTTTGGTCTTCCAGGAGTTTGTATTCAAGACACATAAGGCATCAAAGTGTTCATACTGCAGTAAAAAAAAAAAAAAAGTGTGTGTGATGAGTTGAAAAGTAAACGATATATAGGTTTTGAAGCTGAAATGATCAGAGTAGGTGAAATTTGGGCTGAAGATGTACATGGAAGCTCTAATGAGGGACTTCTGCTTGATGTTCTACCTTGGGGAGTTCTTGAAGCTTTCAGGTAGCTGAGAGTACTTGATTGATTCTGTCTCTAGTTGGCTTTTGGTTATAATAGCGATGTGACCAGTCCTGGCAGCAAAATGTGAAAGGTGGTTTTGTTTCTTTTTTAGTTTTAAGTAAACCGTTTCTTATTGTAGAGTGAAATCCACTTTAATGTGTTAGCTTGATAGTTCCTTTCACACTGAAACAAGATTGCATTCCCTGTGTTTGTATGGGAATTTCATAGATTACCTGCACTTTCCAGTACCAAAAATAACATTTGGCTGGAGGTGTGGTCTACGTGGAGGTGCCCGGTGCTCCCTGATCTATGCCCAAAGACTAGGGGGAGCCAGGCATTCATTAAGTAACTTTGGCTAATGACTATCCTAGCCCTCCCCCCAAAAAAGTCACATCAAGGAGCTTAAGACTGTGATTTATAGACATGGGGGGAGCAGAATAGGAGGGAGGGCTCCTCATGGGAGCTCATCTGGCTGTTGTTGGAGCACAGATGGTAGGGAACGGAGACGTCATCCTCCACCAGCCACCACACTTGTCTGCCTAGAATGGGGGCAGCTACTGAAGCCCGTGGGTGCTTCAGAGATTGACAGGGTCTTCAAGGGGAGCTCTCTGGGCCAGAAACTCCCCTCAGAGTAGTCTACAAATACAAGGAAGACGGGTTCCCTTTCTGGAAATAATCCTTACTTGTCCCTGAGACTTCCCCGAGAAGCTGACGGGAACCAACATTCTCCAGCACCCCCCCAACCTGCAGCATCCCTAATGGCCCCTTGTTGGCAATGAGACTAATGATGTTTTCTGTCATGTGTATTTTATGCCCCTTATTTTAAAAAAATAATTAATATTCAAGAGAAAATTTTCCTTTATTTAAAAAATTATTGGTTCTTTTTCAGGTTATGCATTCCTTCTCTTTCAAGAAGAGAGCTCTGTGCAAGCATTGATTGATGCTTGTATTGAAGAAGATGGAAAGCTATATCTATGTGTTTCTAGCCCTACTATCAAGGACAAACCAGTAAGTAAATATTATTCAGCCTTTAGGCTGCTAACCCCTGACCTGCAAAATTACTTCAGAAGTATTGTTTTAAAAAAAACAAACCAAATTAACTTCTCACAGATTCAGTCAGTTGGTGATTTACTAGACTTATGATCCTGTTCAAGACCAGCAATTAGATCTGTGGCATTGGCTAATGACTAGAACTAAGATTAATTGGCAGCAATATAAATGTGCTTTGTTAGTAAGTGGAAAAGTTTAAAGTAATATGCACTTACTTAAAATAGGTTCAGATCCGTCCCTGGAATCTAAGTGATAGCGACTTTGTAATGGATGGGTCACAACCCCTGGATCCTCGAAAAACAATTTTTGTTGGAGGTGTCCCCCGGCCATTGAGAGCAGGTAAGTGGAAAATCACTACTGATTTAACTTTATAAATATTGCAATTTTACATTAACAAAATTACAAATAAATACGTAAAACATAATTTAAATAGAGCTCACATTTATGAAATTAAAAAAAAATTAATTCAACAAACTTTTTTTTCCCCCAAGTATATCTTTTAGAAAGCTCTCTTTTCAATTTGGGGATTTAATGTTCATATTAATTAGGAGGAATTAAGACTGAAATGATTTACCACTGAAGTAGAGAACCTGAGTTCAAATTTCACCTCATTGAGCTTATGACGGGTGTAATCTTGAACAAGTTATTTAAACTCCCTGAAATCCAGGTTCAGGATCCTTAAAGTAAATCAAGTGTGTTAGATGGGACTCCAAGGCTTCCTCTATTCTGACAGCCTGTTGGGGTGTTGACTCTATTCATGACTCTTCAATTTCTGAGATTTAGTCATTTAGAAAATAATGAGTTTCTGCTACAGGTGGGAAGGTGATGAGAATGAACCACAAAAATCAATGGTTTGGGAATTTGAAAAAAGGGAAAACAGCCATTTAGAGTTGCAAATTTTACAGAATACTTTATTAAAAAAATAAGTTCTTGAGGTTAAAGACTCTCCCTTTTTCCAGGCCTAGTTCCTAGCATAGGTGCCAGGCACGTGGCCTGGGAGAGGGCCAGCCGCCTCATTCCATGGGTTTTACAGGATAATATTGACTCAAAGCTGAGATTCAGACTCCAACCTGAGCTCCCACAACTCAAGAAATAGTGCTTTTTTGTCTTGTTAGGACTGCTTTCCTTCTATGCCATAATTATATGTGAATGTTTCACATTTACCCTCAGCCCTTACATGACTGAGAACTCTACAAAGGGAGTTCTTTTCCATCCAAGCATTGCATCTTCCCCCAACATACCCCAGGATACCTTGCACAAAGTATTGCCTCACAACGTCCTTCCAGATATGCAGATTTTGTAATAATTTGGAGGTAGGGGAGGGACCAATATAAAACAATTGCTAAAATACAGCTATATTTAGGCAAGAAAAAAAGTTTTCCCCACTGTAACCTGAAATTGATTTAATTCTTTGGAATTTATAAGAGATTAAATCCAAAACTTAGAACATTACTTTGGAAATTTCCCCAACCTATAGATCCAGAAATAAATATCTTGTGACATATGGTACCTAAAGTTCCTTTTCTACCTCTTTCATTGACTTTTCAATAGCTCCTAGATAATATAACCTACTATTCACCTCAGAAGGCAGCTGTGCAAGTAATTGGCGCAATATGTTTTTTAAAAGGCCAAATATTTTGAAATGTGGGTCACTTTGAAATGGATGCTCCGTAGTGAATAAAATTGAATTGTCATTTTTGTGTGTTAACCTAAAGAAGCTTTTTATTTGAGTTACTGGATAGATCAGAGGGATAGATGCATGTGAAAACAGAACATATATAATATTCAAAGCTGTTTAAAGACTGAATATACTTTATACTAATGTTCTGGTTTATATCTAAATGACTTTGTTTCATGTCATTGAACTGGTGCATCTAGGTGAGAGAACTTCTACTAAATAGAGATCATCTCCTTTTTATGCCTTTAATTCCTGTCTCTGTAAGGTCTGTCAATGAGCTGGAGGATTCTCACTCATTTTTTAATATCTCAGGAGTACCAGCTTAGCAATCTTTTTATCTCCCCCCCTTTCCATGTCCAGAATCATAAATGTCCTTGATAAAAATTTTTTTACATAGTTCTATATGAATCATGCTGAGTGAGAAAAATCAGAACAAAAAGGAAAAACTACAGGAGGGGAAAAAAGGGTGAAAATAGTGTCGATTTACCTTCGGTCTCCATAGTTCTCCCTCTGTGGCGGATGGCGTTGTCCGTGCAGAGTGGATCATTGCGCGTTTTTGCTGCCATGTGCGGCCTCTCTGAAACCCCCTTGCAGATCGTTATGTGAATTTTCAATTTGGGAATCTTGTGAAAAATCCGATTTTAAATGAGAAGGAAATATAAAACTAAAAAACCATTACCAATTCTTTTCTATCAGTTTACAAATTTGGAGAGCAGTTTGCAGTGATGTTATTATAAATAAGCTGTTTTACAGTAGAAAGAGAATTTCACTTAGAAGATCTCAGTGGTATTATGTGCCAGCTTTGGGTAGATCTTTCAAACCGAGTTTCACCATTTTTTTACTGTGAAATGGGAATAATTACATTCTTTTTACCTTTTAGGCTTATGAAAAAAAGTTTGTAAACTGTAAAGTATTTTAGAAATGTGTTGGGTTTTTAATGAATAGTTGCATTGGTTATCTTCATGAAATTTTTAAAAATCAACTTTATTTAACTACTTTTTAAACTTTTTTGTCTTTAAACACAAATTTTCCTCTTACAGTGGAACTTGCGATGATAATGGACCGGCTCTATGGTGGAGTTTGTTATGCAGGAATTGATACAGATCCAGAGCTGAAGTATCCAAAAGGTGCCGGGCGTGTGGCTTTTTCCAATCAGCAGAGCTATATTGCTGCCATTAGTGCTCGGTTTGTTCAACTTCAACATGGCGATATTGACAAACGAGTAAGTTGTATATTCTGAATGTGCTCAATTTTACATATTGTACAGTACTGTTAAAAGTACGGCTCTGAAAATTCATTGTGATAAGTTTATAACATTCTAGTATTGGTCCTCACACATCCTTTTTCATCTGAGTTACTTCTGAATGTACATTTAAGACTTCAAAATCCTTGTGCATTTTAAAAGCGTTTAACTGAGGGTGATCAGAGTAACAGAATTATTAATGATATTTAATAAGAAATGACATTTTCGTATTACAACTTATATGTACTTCATTTCACCGAGTCATAGAACACTATCTCCTTAGGTATGGTAGCAAATAACCACTTTCTTGCTTCACATCTTTACTAGCAGTTTATAGTTAAATTTTTTTTCCTAATCATAATATACAAACTAAATCACTAAAGGTTTAAAGGTATATTTTGGACTTTATAAAGATCTTGTCTGTGTCATGCCTGAGGACATTCCTGTAGGTTAATGTCCAAAGCAAGGGAATACTATTTCTTTAATAAGTATTCTTTGATTTTTTTTTATAAAATCTCATAAAAATGCAATTAGATAAATTATGGGTTATAGTAGAGGCTTCTTAAGGTGGTCTTAATTCTGGGCCTCTGTGCAGTTCGGAGGAGGATGCTCTGCTCGGGTTCGCCAGGAGTGACCCTCGGGGGCACTTTGGGGAAGGGACGGGTCTGTTTATCTCACATTGGGGGTCTCCAGTGCTTTATACTTAACTAGATGCATTGAAAAATGCCTTTGCCTTTCATACTCATGGCAACTCTTCCATTTGCTGCAGCTTCTGAACTTGAAAAAATGTTGGACAGAAGTATAAATCAAAGTCCTAGAATTTAAAGCTAGATTTCGCAACAGTTGCAGTTAGCAGCACATGCATTCGAGGAAGAAAAATGTTTATTTGAACCTGGTTTAATCTACATGATCTTTAGCTCTTTTCCTTTTTATCAGATTAAAGATTTGAACTTTAAAAAAAGTAAAGAAATCCACTCTTCTCTGTGCTAAAAGTGAGGCTGAATTATCATTCTGTACCTAAGGACATTACATTTTGAGTTACAAAATGCAAAATTCCCTCAGTATACTATTGTTAGCGTAAATAAAAGTTGATGTTTTCACTAATCCCCCCCACACACACACACACTTTTCACAGCAGACTCGGCATATTAAAATTCTTTGATATAACTTGAGTTGATGACAGGAAGATTAGCCGCCGAGGCTAAATGCCCAGATGGTACCCATTAGCTGTCGGGCTGATCTTCTTTCCAGATGAAACATTAAGCGTTATTTCAACTCTATACTATATAGATGAGGGCTTCTTAAACATTGTCCATTTAATAACCCCTTTTCTGCTGAAAAGTTTTTATCTGAGTATATAAAATAGATATACAAATCTCACATTTACTGATGAAAAGTTATCATTGTCATTATTAAGAAGCTTTGCTATAGATCTATGATTAGGTATCCTAATTGGAGGGCTATTCTTTATTGTGTCAGCTCGAGACCTTTTAAAACATCTAGTCCCTGGATGTAGAAGGGAGCTATTTTTAAGCTGCTTAGAGGTGTTAAATATTAATGACAGCTGGCATTTGCTTCTTTCTTAACTGAATTCTTAGAAGTTGAAATCAGGATGGAGAGCATATTAGCAAAGTGAATAGAAACCCAGAATACTCACATTTTCTAGGTGATGGTTAAGTAGTATATTCATATTGACTTTTCTTCTATGATTTACCCTTTCTTGTCCTCTGGGCAGTCAGAATTCAGACTTTAAAATCCTTGGTTTTTTTTTTTTTAATTACTAAATTCTGTTTGGTTTTTAAGTTAGCTTTTCATTGTAACAAGAAACAAAAATGCAGTACCATAAAACTGATTTTGCCTAAGGAAAATTAAAAGTACTTATTTTAAGTAGTAAAAAGGGAATTTTAAAGGAATTACCAGTTTGGTAGCCCACAGGAAATGGTCTCTGTGGTATGCAGCTTTTCAAAATCATGGGAACATGATCATAGAACTCGACGAGGCCTCGGGTCCAGATTCTGGTACTGCCGAGCCCATCCTTTGTATGCGAGGCTGCTTTAGGCCCCGGTTCTCTTCCTCTTCCAAGGTCAGCCCCAGTGCGTCTGTTACAACGTGAAGCCGAAGGTTCCGTTAGCTCTTGATACTGTCTCTCCTGTGTGCGTCCAACTTTGTATATGGAGCGAGTTACAAGTCGTTCATCTGTGTGCAGGAGATCAAGGCTAATGAATCTGCGGGGGGACCAGGGTCAGAGCCTCTTGGACTCTGTGGGGGGAGCACAACCCCAGAGCCAGGGGCCTTCCAGCCTTCAGATGAAGGCAGCTCTCCTGTCTACCACTCTGGTTCTTAATTCTTTCAGCTGCTCACCCCATGGCAGGGTTCTTCTCTCCTGCTTAGGTAGATTCCTAGATTGGGTAGCTTGTCCTTCCTAAAAATGTGCTCCCCAGAAGTGGGTAGCCTACCCAGAGTAGACAAAGATTGTTTCCTACTCTTAATGCCGGGGCACCTTAGGATTGCATTAATGTTTGGGGTGGGGGGGAAGAACTAGGGACGATCTGGAACATGGCTAGTTCTGACGGCCCCAATTGGACCGTGATCTCTTGCAGAATAAAGAAGGCACAGAAGGCATTGTGGAGCAGTAGGCAGCCCTCCTTGCAGTCAGGAAGAACACTGGCTAGGTGCTAAGTGTGTAACTTAGTTCCCATAGGCAACTCCCTAAGTCTCTCAAGTTGCAGAGCCATGACTGATCTGTGCTTGTTGAGAGGGAATCCTCACTGGCAGTTCCTCATACCCACAGATTAGCTAGAAAATGCAGACCTATCCAGTCTTACCCACAGGAACAGAAAGGCTTGTCAGACACTTTGCCAAACTGGAAGTAAACCCTGTCCATAGCACTTCCTGACCTGCCATCCAGCCACCCTTTCAGAAAGAAAATCCGGTTAGTCTGGCATGCCCTGTACTGGATGAAGTCACTCTGCTTTTAGGCATCGTGGCTGCTTTTTAAATGCTGGAGTATTGAAGTTCCTTTAAACTGCTGTCCACTTTTCCATGCAAGCTCAGCAGTCTGTAATTTGCAGATTTCTTGTTAGAGCCCTTTGCCTTTTGGTTCACTGCTAACCAGTTCAGTTCTATCCTTTGAGATTTATTGGAATCTCAGTCTCCTCTGCAAAATAATAATAATAATAATACAGAAGCAAAAGAACTCTTTTGACTCCTGAAAATCAAGACATTGACTCAAAGCTGACCAAGGCCGAAGGATGTGGGAATCCCGATGAGCTTGTGGGGGTCAGGGAGGCATTGTGACTTCTACCTTCTCACTAACCTTAGCTTTCAACTCACCTGCAACCATTTTCTGTTATTCCACTGAGTTATTCTTCTTGACAGATAAAAAGGAAAAGGTGAAATATTTTCCCTTTCTGTTGTATTGTCCTAGTCAAGCACAGAGTGTCGGTTCCTCCTCCCAACATAACCAAAAACAATCCCTTTTTGCCTTCCTTAGAATTACTGTCCTGACTTTGGACTTTAGCACTCCTGAAAATCTTTTGTCTTCCTTCTATGCCTTAAAAAAAAATCTAAATTGACAGCAAGTTTCCTTTTCATCTGCATAAGTCTTGAATGTATATTCTTCATTTGTGTTTAAGAACTCAGAATTTCATTTTTGAGAAATTTAAGTTGCAGGAGAGGCCCAGGCTCTGTGACTTCCTTGGTGTAGGGAACTTCCTGTACCAGGGCTGGTACCTTCTCATCTTAGGGACTTGCTCAGAATACTTAACAGGGGTCAGTGATTCACCCAGGACGACCCAGACTGTGGCAGAGGGAAAACCTGAAGCTACATCTCCTGGTGTGGAGAACAGCTCTCTCTACCACCCCTGTTGATTCAAAAAAAATGAGGTTTACCGTTAGCAAAAGTCAAAAAATTGTCAACTGTATTCTGCTTTCAAGGGATTCTGGGTCCTTTTTTCTTACCGATGTGCATAGATAGGTACCTCCACTGGTGTACTCTCCCTTCCGTTAAGTCTTAATTGCTAAGAGTGCTCATGAGCTGCTGTCACCCAGACAATTCCTTGTGGGGAGCAGGCTTCTTTGGAGTTAGCTAGCCAGAAAACAGATGTACTTTGCAGAATCAGGCTCTAAAAGCCTCTCAGTCAATTCCCTGTCATGATAAGGCATCAGAGGAGGGTTTTAGTGGGGGGGAGAGGAGCTATAGAATTGAGAATTTTAATTGCCACAATTATATGGATTTAATAGTCTTTGTTAGAAAAGATCCTTTTTTTGCCAGTTGTGAAAAAGAAAATAGGCTTTTTTGATGGAAAGTTAATAGTGCTTACTTCTCTGAATGCACTCTGAAGAGGAAAAAATATTAATATAAAAGTTGCATGGAAGGACGAAAGAGCCTTTCTAGTGTTGTTTAAGTAAAAAGGAAATCAAAAACCTCGGAATAAGCAAAGCATCTCCTTTTGAGAGGACTGCTGGCAGCCTCTCCCATCTTCTACGTGTAAAGTTGATTGTCATTTTTTACCCAAGTATAAGATATTATACTTTGTTAGATTTCAGCTGGTTGATGTCTTCCTTTCTTGAGGATGGGAAAAAAGAATCCTAAATCTTAAATTCTCGCCCTCTACTCTCCAACAAACAATCCCTTTCCCTTCCTCAAAAAATCTCGTTATTAATATTGCACATTTGACAAGGATATCAATTACACCTACATTAATTTGAAACGGAGCCAGAACAAACTGTTGAGTGGACTCCATAGCGTCCAATCATCAAACCAGTTCTGAAATCCCCTCCTGGTTCTATCCAGATAGCCTCCTCCACCATCAGCAATGAACTTGTCAAATACTCCACTATCTGTCGCGTCCTCGACCGAAAGAGTCAGGTGATTAGTGTGGTATGACTTCTTCTTGAAGAAATCAGTCTTATTTGTGATGGCCACTCTATATTTAAGCGCTTATAAACACTGCAGAAATTGTGCCTTCTTAGAGCATCAGGCTTTTGGGCCTGTAGGGTGCAGATTAGTCTGAAAATTTAGGATGATTTCTGCCAGCTCTGTTGGTGTTTTCAATTCAGGTGGGGTCTCAGACCCCCCCAAAAAATGTCAGACTGTTAGAACTGGCAGGGACCATCCAAGCTCAGATCCTAGGGGAGAAGATGCAGTTTATGGAACTGCACCAAAGGCTCGACAGAGACACCCTCCAACACACACGAGCTTATGGAGAGTGCCCGCCAACCTGCGTCTAACTCGTAAAAGACAGGACTACCGCGGCGGGCGAGGGCCCCTCCGCTCCCCGCTCCCCCCTGCGGGGCCCTGCCTCTGGGTGCCCCGCATAAGGGTATAATCTGGGAGGATGCATCTTAAGCCTAGTCTTCCCTATGATCGATCTGCGCAAGGATGTGGAAGTGGTTTTGACCCTGGAGCTCTCTCACTGGTCCGGTAACTAAGCGTCTGTCAGCAGCGCGCCCGACACCGTTAAAGCCTTCTCCCTGTGTTTGCCTCCGCAGGTGGAGGTAAAGCCATATGTGTTGGATGACCAGATGTGTGACGAGTGCCAGGGCGCGCGCTGCGGTGGGAAGTTCGCCCCCTTCTTCTGTGCCAACGTCACTTGCCTGCAGTATTATTGTGAGTTTTGTTGGGCGAACATCCACTCGCGCGCAGGACGGGAATTCCATAAGCCATTGGTCAAGGAAGGCGCTGACCGCCCGCGTCAGATCCACTTCCGCTGGAACTAAGGATGGCGAACCGGCGTCTGTTTAAGGAAAGATGGGTGCATGTGGCTTACTGTGTTTGAAGATACTGATGTGCAGAAGAAATAAGTGCATTCTTCTGCTTTTCACCCCAGCTCTCAATACATGCATCTTTATCAGCAG